>NC_041357.1:827500-840000 GCF_900634415.1 Cottoperca gobio
ATTGCAAAGGTTGTAAATGAACAGGAATCCCTGTATCCTTTCCTCATCCATCTCCTTCTTACTAGCTACATCTTTGCTCAAACAGAATAACAGACTTGATAATGTGAATTTCAAAGATCTGATACTATGTTTCAGGAGGAAAGGCAGAGAAGAAAGATCTAGAGCATTCAGGATGAAAAAGACAGTGGGAGGGAGACCTAGACAGAGATACAGTTAAGAAAAGTGCAGTGGAGGAGAAAAAATGAGTAGAGAGGAGGGGACGTGAGGGAGGAGGTCAATAAATTTCCAAGGGGAGAGCGGAGGACTGATGAGGTGGAGAATATTTCATGGCTGTGGGATCCCAGCAGGCCTCGGCTGGGACAGGAAACTGTGTCAAGGACGACTGAGGAAGAGCCGTATGAGTCAGGAGCATCAGAAAACTCTCTCTGCCGCGAACAAGCAGGCTCGGTGTGGAGCATTAGAGGCTCAAATCAATCTCTGTTCACATCAAAGTCAATTCATTACTGATTTCTTTAACAACTTGTGCATTATTATAGGACAAAACAAGACTCCCTTTGCCAAGCTTCCTCTCAAATTCAAGGTCATCCCTCATACAAAGAAACATCATCTGGTACTAAAGAGGAGAAACAATCATGACTGAAACTTTGCAATTTTAATTGTTTTTACCATGTCCACCTTCACTTCATGCAATACTCAACCAGCCAATTAGAATATGTGTGGTGGTTTAGGGTTTAACTTTTTACCTTAATCTTCAAGATCTTAAATCGGACCCCTCTCGCACAGTGGGACATGCAACTTACACGATTGATGATCAGTCTAAAGGCACCTTGAATCTCTCAAAACACAAATAATTAAAAATGAAGTGATGAATTTCGTCATTGTTTTATTTACATTTGACTCCATCAACTCCCTATTAATAATGGTTTCATTTTATCCTGAATTGTGAAGAACTTTGTAAAATGTGTTTCAACATGAGCGCTATGAATGCATCATTGATCATCATCTGATGTTTAATAATAATAATGTTTGAGATTTTACTGACATTATGGTTTTCAGATACGTGATTAATTAGTAGTATGTCTCATTGACAGGTGCAATAAGTTGTGAGCGGGCACAAGTATCAATTTATGGCTAACTGTGGGTGTGGAAATTATGCTTGTGCGGCTAGTTTCACAATCATTGACATGTATAAAACAGAATCAGGTGTAAATGCGGCTTTAAAATGTGACGGAAAAAATGCGTATGCACAAGGGTTGATGAAGTTAAGGCAACAATAACTTGTTAGCATATATTTGTTTTAACGCCACCATTTTTTTTAGACGCATTAACACAAGGCTGTGTTATGTTTTAGTCGTGAATATACATAGAGTTAATAACAACTGCAGTGTGTTCAATTTTAAGGCAGAATCAAAGTGTTTCTAGCATGTGTGTTGACATTTGAGACAGAGGCCCAGATTGTTGAATAAACCACAAATGGATATTAAGGGGCTGAAGATGAGAACCTTTCATTAAACTGTGGAAATGTTTCAGTTGTCCAAGTTTAAAAAAAAAAAAAAGGTGAAAACAGTTAGCCTTCCAACAACGTCATAAAATGTTCCAACATCAACTGGTCCCTAAACCACAATCAGTCCAAAAATTACAACAGCTCCAATTAATGATGCAGGACCGACAGCAAGTTTGTTTCAATATTCATGCATATAAATATGATTAAATGTTATGCATTTTGTACTTGCAAACTGTAGATTGTAGCACAGTGTTGGGAAGCATGCTGATAGTTATTCATTTCAAAATCATGAAACATTTTTGCTATATTATATTGTCTCTTGAAGAAAAAAAAACAACAACCCAGAAATGACTGTGCTGTACCTGGCAGTCGATTCTTCTTCAAGTCTAATTGTTGGGTTTGTCAACACAAAATAAAAATCAGCGTCCCAATGTTTTTCTAGCCTAATTGGAAAAATAAATAAATATGACAAATTCATATCAATCATAACGCCAAAAATGTTGGATTATTACTTTAAAAAGAAAACCTTGGAGTTTTATGCAACCAGCCTGAAAAATCTCCAAAAATAAACTGTAATTGACACAGTTCCCATACAGAAGATTAAAAGGCAAAAAGAGACTTGCTGAAAATGAAACTCTACAAGAGACTGTGTGATGATGTGGTCATGATTTGATCGCCACTGCACTCAGATGAACTCAGCTGGCCTCTGCCATCACCCCTGTGTGGTTGACATCAGTAAAAATCATTCAGTCGCTGTGTTCTGCTAAAGATCTGGGTCACTAGTCACCGCTGGCACGCAGAGAGCGAGGCCTAATGCAAAACAAATGTTTTCATAAATTCGCCCAGTGTTGAATCAGCATCATTCATTTTACTCAGACTCCTTTTTCCTTTTTTTCCTCCCAGAGGAGGGACTTGGATGGCTCGGGCTCTGGCTGAGTCTCTTCAGACAGCTGCTTCACATTAGGCCCTGATGATGAGAATTTGATGTTGCCCACATCTTTAACCCGTGTGACAAACTGCTGGCCTTAGTCAGCTCACCATCAAACACCATGATGCCGGCTGTGTACTCTCCCTCAGCTGCAATGACTGATAAATCCAAATGCTGGCTGGGAGTATGGTACTAATCGAAAACACTGAGGAGAATTACACAAAGGACTTTTGTTAGAGTAATCGGAGAGTTTCCATGGCTTGAAGTGCATCAGCCCCAATACATGCCATTCTGCCTTTTCTGGGGGGAAATTCTCTGCAAAGATCGGAGTTTTTTTTTTTTTGTTTTTTTTTTATAAATCATCAACAATGCAAACATGGTAGAGATATTGAAAATAAGTCAAGAGAAAAAACATTTCACTTCAAAAAGCTCTTAAAATGTAGTGGTGGTTCTTACTGCTCTGCTGCCCTCTGTTGTGCAGTTTATTTTATGCATGGCCAAAGTATGGGGACATCTGAAAAACACACCCGGACACTGTTGTTTGGAACATGTCATTCCAAAACAAAACAAAAGAACAACCTCTCAAGTCATTCTGCTACGTCTCTCAAGAGACCTGACGAACTAGTCATCTCCCAACGACCATCTGAAAGACAAGATGAATAAAATGACACTGATCGTTTAAGGCCCTGTCACACATATCCATATGGCAGAAACGTATGCCGGCGCATACGAAAATTTGTCCGAGTCCAAATACGTCCAACTTTTAATCGGATCAGAAAAGTGAACATATACAGATACGCATGTCTAACCTATTGATAGCGCATCACTCACTTATACAAAATGTATCAGACGAATACCCAACGAATGCATAAGATATACAAAAATATGGCGTACACAAAATATCAACAACACGCTGGTTTACGTTGATATAAGGTAAGGTATAAGTAGTATTCGTTAAGAGCAGGCGGTGTTACGCTGGGGTGCTGATGTTTTGAGCATGTTCAAAATTACCGGACGTACCCAACGTGCGCTTCATAAGATATGCAGATGTTACGTACGTTAGACATACGTGAATACGGAATACGTAGGTGAATAATTTCCTACGTAAATACATTATGTGAATACTTACCTACGTAAATATAGTACGCACCTACGTGAATACCTACGTGACTACGTTAGAGGTACGTTAGATCTAGGCTACGTCGGCTGACGGTGAATCCTACAGCCAATTTATTGATAACGAGTGGATAACCTATTCCTACCCTATGTTAAGATTATGCCTGACGACGGAGTAATTTATTAAACGTGTTTCTACAGTACAGCTAGCGTTCAGCATTTTAGCCGTTCTCCAGCATCAGCATGACATGAAGCAGATGGCACTTTTCCAGCTCCGTTGGCCAGAAGCTCTGATACGTTTTAAATAAGTAAGTGATAAGCTATCAATGTTTGACATACGTATAATAATTTGTTATGTATACGTTATCTATGCGTCAGATACAACACCGCTGGGGAAAAGTTGGACGTATTGGACTCTGACACATTTTGAGCTAATTTTCATATACGCCGGCATATGTTTCTGCCATACGGAACTGTGTATGACTGGCGTGTTCGGTGTATCGTCTGCGTCCTTCAAACGATCACGACTTCATTTAGTTTAGGAAGTAGGATAACTTTCTCAACACATAAAGCAGTAAAAAGTACAATATATACCTCTGAGATGTAGTGGAGTAAAAAGAACAATATATACCTCTGAGATGTAGTGGAGTAAAAAGTACAATATATACCTCTGAGATGTAGTGGAGTAAAAAGTACAACATATACCTCTGAGATGTAGTGCAGTAAAAAGTACAATATTTACCTCTGAGATGTAGTGCAGTAAAAAGTACAATATATACCTCTGAGATGTAGTGGAGTAAAAAGTACAATATATACCTCTGAGATGTAGTGGAGTAAAAAGTACAATATATACCTCTGAGATGTAGTGGAGTAAAAAGTACAATATATACCTCTGAGATGTAGTGCAGTAAAAAGAACAATATATACCTCTGAGATGTAGTGCAGTAAAAAGTACAATATATACCTCTGAGATGTAGTGCAGTAAAAAGTACAATATTTACCTCTGAGATGTAGTGCAGTAAAAAGTACAATATTTACCTCTGAGATGTAGTGGAGTAAAAAGTACAATATATACCTCTGAGATGTAGTGGAGTAAAAAGTACAATATATACCTCTGAGATGTAGTGGAGTAAAAAGTACAATATATACCTCTGAGATGTAGTGGAGTAAAAAGTACAACATATACCTCTGAGATGTAGTGGAGTAAAAAGAACAATATATACCTCTGAGATGTAGTGGAGTAAAAAGTACAATATATACCTCTGAGATGTAGTGGAGTATAAAGTACAATATATACCTCTGAGATGTAGTGCAGTAAAAAGTACAAT
Organism: Cottoperca gobio; assembly: GCF_900634415.1. NCBI lineage: Eukaryota > Metazoa > Chordata > Actinopteri > Perciformes > Bovichtidae > Cottoperca > Cottoperca gobio. The sequence continues at coordinate 832,377 of NC_041357.1, forward strand.
ATTTACCTCTGAGATGTAGTGGAGTAAAAAGAACAATATATACCTCTGAGATGTGGTGGAGTAAAAAGTACAATATATACCTCTGAGACTTAGTGGAGTAAAAAGTACAATATATACCTCTGAGATGTAGTGCAGTAAAAAGTACAATATTTACCTCTGAGATGTAGTGGAGTAAAAAGTACAATATATACCTCTGAGATGTAGTGGAGTAAAAAGTACAATATATACCTCTGAGATGTAGTGGAGTAAAAAGTACAATATATACCTCTGAGATGTAGTGCAGTAAAAAGTACAATATTTACCTCTGAGATGTAGTGGAGTAAAAAGTACAATATATACCTCTGAGATGTAGTGGAGTAAAAAGTACAATATATACCTCTCAGATGTAGTGGAGTAAAAAGTACAATATGTACCTCTGAGATGTAGTGGAGTAAAAAGTACAATATATACCTCTGAGATGTAGTGGAGTAAAAAGTACAATATATACCTCTGAGATGTAGTGGAGTAAAAAGTACAATATATACCTCTGAGATGTAGTGGAGTAAAAAGTACAATATATACCTCTGAGATGTAGTGGAGTAAAAAGTACAATATATACCTCTGAGATGTAGTGGAGTAAAAAGTACAACATATACCTCTGAGATGTAGTGGAGTAAAAAGTACAACATATACCTCTGAGATGTAGTGGAGTAAAAAGTACAATATATACCTCTGAGATGTAGTGGAGTAAAAAGTACAATATATACCTCTCAGATGTAGTGGAGTACAAAGTACAACATATACCTCTGAGATGTAGTGCAGTAAAAAGTACAATATATACCTCTGAGATGTAGTGGAGTAAAAAGTACAATATATACCTCTGAGATGTAGTGGAGTAAAAAGAACAATATATACCTCTGAGATGTAGTGGAGTAAAAAGAACAATATTTACCTCTGAGATGTAGTGGAGTAAAAAGTACAATATATACCTCTCAGATGTAGTGGAGTAAAAAGTACAATATATACCTCTGAGACGTAGTGGAGTAAAAAGTACAATATATACCTCTGAGATGTAGTGCAGTAAAAAGAACAATATTTACCTCTGAGATGTAGTGGAGTAAAAAGTACAATATATACCTCTCAGATGTAGTGGAGTAAAAAGTACAATATGTACCTCTGAGATGTAGTGGAGTAAAAAGTACAATATATACCTCTGAGATGTAGTGGAGTAAAAAGTACAATATATACCTCTGAGATGTAGTGGAGTAAAAAGTACAATATATACCTCTCAGATGTAGTGGAGTACAAAGTACAACATATACCTCTGAGATGTAGTGGAGTAAAAAGTACAATATATACCTCTGAGATGTAGTGGAGTAAAAAGTACAATATATACCTCTGAGACGTAGTGGAGTAAAAAGTACAATATATACCTCTGAGATGTAGTGGAGTAAAAAGAACAATATTTACATCTGAGACGTAGTGGAGTAAAAAGTACAATATATACCTCTGAGATGTAGTGGAGTAAAAAGTACAATATATACCTCTGAGACTTAGTGGAGTAAAAAGTACAATATATACCTCTGAGATGTAGTGCAGTAAAAAGTAACAATATTTACCTCTGAGATGTAGTGGAGTAAAAAGTACAATATATACCTTCTGAGATGTAGTGGAGTTAAAAAGTACAATATGTTAACCTCTGAGATGTAGTGAAGTAAAAAGTACAATATATACCTCTGAGATGTAAGTGTGGAGTAAAAGTACAACATATTTACCTCTCAGATGTTAGTGGAGTAAAAAGTACAATATATACCTTCTGAGACTGTTAGTGGAGTAAAAAGAACAATATTTACCTCTGAGATGTAGTGGAGTAAAAAGTACAACATATACATCTGAGATGTAGTGGAGTAAAAAGTACAATATATACCTCTGAGATGTAGTGCAGTAAAAAGTACAATATATACCTCTGAGATGTAGTGGAGTAAAAAGTACAACATATACCTCTGAGATGTAGTGGAGTAAAAAAGTACAATATATACCTCTGAGATGTAGTGGAGTAAAAAGTACAACATATACCTCTGAGATGTAGTGGAGTAAAAAGTACAATATATACCTCTGAGATGTAGTGGAGTAAAAAGTACAATATATACCTCTGAGATGTAGTGGAGTAAAAAGTACAATATATACCTCTGAGATGTAGTGCAGTAAAAAGTACAATATTTACCTCTGAGATGTAGTGGAGTAAAAAGAACAATATATACCTCTGAGATGTGGTGGAGTAAAAAGTACAATATATACCTCTGAGACTTAGTGGAGTAAAAAGTACAATATATACCTCTGAGATGTAGTGCAGTAAAAAGTACAATATATACCTCTGAGATGTAGTGGAGTAAAAAGACAATATACCTCTGAGATGTAGTGGAGTAAAAAGTACAATATATACCTCTGAGATGTAGTGGAGTAAAAAGTACAATATACCTCTGAGATGTAGTGGAGTAAAAAGAACAATATTTACCTCTGAGATGTAGTGGAGTAAAAAGTACAATATATACCTCTGATGTAGTGGAGTAAAAAGTACAATATTACCTCTGAGATGTAGTGGAGTAAAAGTACAATATACCTCTGAGATGTAGTGGAGTAAAAGTACAATATATACCTCTGAGATGTAGTGGAGTAAAAAGTACAATATATACCTCTGAGATGTAGTGGAGTAAAAGTACAATATACCTCTGAGATGTAGTGGAGTAAACGCCCTGCTCGGACACACCAGACACACATTATAGTTATTCATGTTCCAACAAGTAATAGAAAAACACACAATCACTTTAATTCAAGACCGCTGAACACAAAAAGTATGATTTACTAAAGGTTTTTTTGCAGTGTAAGATTGCAGCTGAGAGTGTTACATAGGAACTTACAGTATATATAAATTAAATATGATGTGGCCTGTGTCAGATGAGAGCTCCTCACCTGTTCCAGGATCTTCTGCAGGTGGCTGTAAGCTTCCTGAGAGGGTGAGTTTTCAGCTCCATGATAAGTCGGTCTATCTTATTGATGACAAGAACAGGCCTGATGTTCTCCAGCCACGCTTGGCGCAGCACAACCTGGGTCTACACACAATACACACATGCAAAAAGAAACATCTTGTGTCACATTTCGACTGCAGAGGTTTGACTGAGGTTTTGCATGGCTCGTCAACAAATTCCTATATTTAATAGTAATAGTAATTGTATTAGTAGTAGTCACTTTGTTTCTGTGCAGAACATATCATTTAAATATTTATGTAAAAACACTATGACGTAACATTCTTTAAATATAAATGTCTAAATATTTTAAAGGTTACTTGGAATGTTTCAGCTCTTCTTTAAATCTTTGAAAGAGCCAAAATGTTAAAAAGCCTAGTGTGATATTTTTTTAAATCCGCATATCTGCTTTCTTTACGAAAACTAAGAATATTAAAACCACTCTGTCCATTACATATGGAGCTACAGCCAGCAGCCAGTTAGCTTAAAGACTGAAAACCGGGGGAACTGCTAGCCTAGCTTTGTCTATATGTATACCCACAAGCAACTTGTCATTTTAACACACTAACACTTTTTTGTGCAAATAAAAGAATTGAGATATAACAAGTTAATTAGTGAACTTTAGAGAGGCTGGTAGGGGGATTTTTTTATTATTATGTATGGACAGAGACAGGCTAGCCATTTGCTGGTTTCCAGTCTTCATGCTAAGCTAAGCTAACTGGCTACTGGCTCCATCTTTATATTTCTGTACATCGGCCTACAGTATATGAGAGTATTATCGTTCTTCTCTTCTAACTCTCCGCAAGAAAGCAAAGTTACAGGACCTGCAAAATAAAGCATTACATTGTTGGTGAAATGTTGTTTAACAAATAACCACCAGAAAGCACTCTTCACCCACTTTGTTGGAATACTGAGTGCAAACACAATTTATTGGCACCAATGATGAATATTCAGGCAATCTATGAAAGCTTGGTGAGGCAGTATATTTCTGCCGTCAAAGGGAAACAATTCCATAATAACATTACAACATATTGGAATTCAAGTGGTACCCCAGGGTAGGTGGTTTTCATCCTGCAGGTCTGCATTTTCTGTCCTACCAGAGGAGCGCAGACATATGCACGCGTTTCATACAGTAACATGTACGAGTCAAATCCAATCCAATTTATTTATAAAGCCCAATATCACAAATGACACATTTGTCTCAGTGGACTTTACATACTGTACATACGACAAAAAACAATGGTTTGCATCCTAACAGGTAAGGAACAGGAAACTAACAGACATTCCACATTAGGTCATGTGTTGACACTTGCCAGCCTCATTCACTAACCTTAGACCGTAAGATGCGAAAACTCTGAAAAGCTAGTAGGTGGACCTTTGAGTTTAGATTATGTTGTCCTGCATAATAAATTACACAAACAACTTTATGTGCTCAAAACATTATTTAAGTCCCAATACATTTGGTCCCATGAAAGAGGAGGGCCTCCACTGTTAATCTGAAGTTCATGGTAACATGCCTCAAATAAGCCTCACAGTCATCGTTTCATTTTCACATCAAATCCAATGTACTTGAATACAGACAAAAAGAAATTATGCAACAACGTACAAATAAAGACAGTGATATTTACCTGTGGACACACTCCCTCCACAGCATCAACAAACTACAATGGCCCCATCACACAGCCTGACAGCAGTGCAAACTTCTGAGGAGAAGTCGATGTGACCAGGAGAGTCGATCAGGTTTAGTAAGTACTCCTGATCTCCTGAGGAGACAAAAGTCACACAAACTCTATTAGAGTCTTCTCCCATCAGCTTTTATTACATTAACGTCAAACTCCAGTTCAATGTTCAGATGAGACAACTAACAATTATTTGCATAAATGATATATGATGATGTCGTCGTGGAGGAGTGGAAGAAGATTCCAGAAGCAACCTGTGCAGCTCTGGTGATTTCCATGCCCAGGAGGGTTAAAGCAGTGCTAGATAACAATGGTGGTCACACAAAATATTGACACTTTGGGCACAATTTAGACATGTTCATAGGGGGGGGACGCATCTGGGGGGGCCAGCGGGGGAGACATTAAACAGCGGGTGGACTGAGGAAGTAGCGAGAGGAGACAGAGAGAGAAAGACAGACGAGTAGACACAGAGAGACAGAGAGAGACAACAGAGAGAGAGAGCGAGAGAGAGAGGTACACAGGATGAGAACAGAGAGAGACAGAGAGAGAGACCAAAAAGAGAGACAAAGAGACACATGGGACAACACAGAGGAGAGAGAGACTACCAAGACACAGACCCACAGAGAGAGAGAGACAGGACCACAGGAGACAGAGAGAGACAGACAACACCGAGAGAGGAAGAGAGAGAGAGAGAGAGATAGAGAGAGGGAGACACACACCACAGAGAGAGAGAGAGGGGAGAGGGGAGAGAGGAGAGAGAGAAGAGACCAAACCACACAGAGAGAGAGAGAGCGACGAGAGAGAGAGGATAGAGAGAGAAGAGAGAGAGACAGACACAGGTAGGAGAGAGAGAGACCACAGAGAGAGAGACACACAAGTAGAGAGACACACAGAGAGAGAAGAGGACGACAGAGAGAGAGAGACACAGGAGAGGAGAGCAGAGAGAACACAGAAGACAGACACGAGAGAGACAGAGAGAGAGACGACAGAGATACAAGACAGACAACAGAGAAGATCAGAAGCCATATACAGAACGACAGAGAGAGAGAGAAGACACACAGAAGAGAAGCGACACAGAGACAGAGAGAGAAGAGAGAGAGAAGAGGAGCCACAGAGAGAGAGACAGAGAGAGAGAGAGATCAGAGACAGAGCACACGACCGGAGAGCGTGAGAAGGAGTGGAGAGAGAGAGAAGCAGGAAGAGAAGCGACAGCAGAGAGGTAGAGAAGAGGACACGAGAGAGAGACCACGGAGACAACAGAGAGCAGCCAGACAGAGTAGAAGACAGACATGAAGACAGAGAGGAGAACAGAGATCCAGAAGAGCACAGAGAGACGAAGAGAGAAGACAAGAGAAGACACAGAGCGGACAGAGCGAGAGAAGAGAAGGCAGGACAGGAGAGAGAAGGGAAGAGAGGACAGATGGACAGAGACCGAGACGAGAAGAGATGAGGAGAAGATAGAGACAGAGGAGAGGACAAGAGAGAGACAGACAGAGGAAGAGAAAGAGGGAGACACGAGGAAGAAGAGAAGAGACGAGAGATACAGACAGTGGAAGAACGAGAGACAGAGAGGAGACAGCGAGACAGACTAGCAAGAGACCAGAGAGGAGAGAACAGAGTAGAGAATGAGAGAGAGAGAACGATGAGACAGGAGAGATGAGAGACAGAGACACAGAGAGAGACAAGAGAGTAGAGAGACGTAACAAGACAAAGAGACTAGAGAAAGACGTAGAGAGACATGAGGAGAGAGGAGAGAACGAGAGAGAGAGAGACAGACAGAACAGAGAGAGCGAGAGACAGATCGAGGAGGGAGAGGAGCACAGAGAGAACAAAGACGAGAGGACCAGAGAGAAGAGAGGAGAGAGAGAGACAGAGAGAAGATAGAGAGAGAGACACAGAGCAGAGGAGAAAGAGAGAGCAGCAGCAAAGAGAACAGAGAGACAGAGGGAGAGAGAGAGATATACGAGAGAGCGCAGACAGAAGACCAGAGAGAGAGAGAGAGACTGACAGAGAGAGAGACACAGAGGAATAGAAGAGACACAGAGAGAGAGAGAGAGAGAGAAGCGAGAGAGAGAGACACAGAAGAAGAGGACACGGAGAAGAGGAGCAAGAGAGAGATGCGAGACACCAGAGATGAGCGAACAGGGAGAGGACAGAGAAAGGGAGAGCGACAGAGACACAGAGAGAGAAGAGAAGAGAGAGAGAGAGACAAGAGTCGACAGAGGACGACCGAGACGAGAGACAGGAGAGGACAGAAGGAGAAGAGAGAGAAGAGAGAGTACGAGAGCAGAACAAAGAGAGAGAGACAGAGCGAGAGAAGAGAATTGACCCCCCCCCCCCCCGTGACAGAGCAGAAGCAGAGGTAGAAGACAACAGACAGAGAGAGGACAGACAAGGAAAGACAGAAAACAGGAGAGAGATAGACAGATCAGGAGAAGACCACAGACAGATAAGACAGAGACACAGAAGGAAGAGAGAGACGAGAGAACGAGAGATAGAGAGACATTCGTAGCGGTGAGAAGAAGAAGACAGAGAGACACAGAGGACAGAGAAGAGAGGAGAGAGAGACAGCAGACACAGAGAGACACGACATGAGAGACACAGAGAGAGAGAGACAAGAGGATAGGGGGGAGAGAGAGTAGACGAGATGCGATAGGGGGAGAGAGAGAGGAGAGAGAGGAGAGAGGGGGGAGAGAGAGTGAGAGAGAGACGAGAGAGAACAGAGATAGAGACGACAGAGAAGAGAGACCAGAGACGAGAGAGAGAGACGAGAGAGACACAGATAGGACCCATACAAGAGAACAAGATAGGGGGGTAGAGGAGAGAGAGTATGAGGGAGAGGGATGGTGACGAGGAGGTGGGCGGAGAGAAGAGAGAGGAGGGAGGAGAGAGGAGAGAGATAGAGGGAGAGAGAGAGAGGAGAGAAAGAGAGAAGAGATGAGA
>NC_041357.1:845000-970000 GCF_900634415.1 Cottoperca gobio
GTTTTTTTTTACAACAATCTCCAGTTCCATCCCAAACCAGGAGGAATTTCTCCAGAGTGATTATAATATTTATTTCCTAAATATTAACACGTTTGCTTCACCACAGTAACGCAATACACTCAATGTAATACACATGACTTTAAAGGGTCCTAAATCATATTACAACACTACATCAAATCACATTTCTCAAATTGTCAAGTTTTTATCAATAATGACAAGGAAAATTGTGTTTTTTGTCATACAGTGCATGTCAGAAAATAGATACTTATACCTCCATTTAAAAGAGCAGTTACAGGTCAGTACAATCAGTGGTTGCACTTGTGCGATCTGGCAACTGACATTTCAAGTTATTAACTGACATTATATGTATATTTGTGTTGCACCACTTTCCACATTTACTATGGAGAAGTACTGAGCAGGTTCACGACAAGCAAGTAATTACCAAGTAGAGCCATCTTCTGTAGAGCTGCTAATCAACATCTTTAATGTCGAAGTGCCAACTCACCATGGTCAACATGTGCCAGAATGCACAGGTTTCTGACGTTGGCAGTGTTCTTCTGCAGTGCAATCATCTTATCCAGGCTGGTTTGTCCCATGGCGAAAACCTAAAAATAAGCAAATGACAACACTAAACGTTGAGCTGGTATCTGACGTAATCTGCTTTAAACTGTTCATTTGTTATTAATGATAATATAGTGACGTTACGGTGAAGTGTGCAGTCTGCAATAACTCTAACGTCACATGAAGTTATGTTGTAGTGCAGGCTTTGCTTAACGTTACCGGCTGTCGCTAGCGTTGTAGGAAAATGTGGTTAGACAATTAAGTTTCAAAGTAACCTTAGTACAATAGACACAAAGGGTGAAACTAGACTGGACGTTCAGTACTGACACTGGTGACTGTGAATCGTGACAGGTAATATCTGATAACTCTGTACTTCTCACAGAAAGAAGCATAAGATCCAACCTGACTTCTAAAGTCCCCACACAATACCACTATCACGTGCTACGTTTCTGTGTCGAGTAAAAAAACAACAGTATCGTGAGAATAAACACATATTTAAAGACATGTGGACATTCTCAACTCACGCTGTTGTCCCGGAAGTTGATAGCGCACATTAGCTCCGCCCAGTTGAAAACGTAGATGCGGCATTCAGAGAACATGGTAAATCTGACCATCATCCTGCAACTTTGCTTGTACATGCCAGTTACAATTACATAGGACACATTAAAAAAACATTTAAATACCGTTTAATCCAGTTTCCATGCTTTAAATACGGCTAGCAAACAGATACAAATAATAATTATTCGTTTTCGCAGCATGTCGCTCAGTTTTGTGACGCTCTGTGGTTGCTGAGTTACCAGATGGAAGAACATTATGCAAAGGATTTATTTCGCAATAATGACCGGCTCACTTCACATTATCCTGCTTATTACACAGCTGCTTCCTAAATTAATCAATAATTTGAGAAAGAAATAAAAATATATAAAAATAGTACATCAGATTCTACTGCGTCACAACAGTTGGAATTGCGGCGATAGTAACGTAACTCTGTAGCCTTTTTAAGATTAGGAATTCATATTATGACAACCTTTGAGAAGTGTCCACAAAGTTCTCCCTTAAGTAGGGTTTTTGAACAGATGCATTAAATCAGCGCAACACTGGTTGAGTTATTCTACCCCGTAACTGTCAAAGTCTGTAGCCTACACATTTTCTTTCCCATTAATCAGTCTGTAATCTCTGCCACCTCTCTTGCTTTTTCTGCGCTGTTTTCTTGTTCTTGTTCTCTTTTTCTTCTCTTTACTGGGAACAGTTCAGGCGTCATGAATCCAAAGGTTCCTGCTATTCACATACTCTATTTAAAAATAAATATAAAACTAATATTCCATGGTGTTTTCTGATGGAGTAACATAAAACTAATGTTATTTTTTGGCTACAGCTAACGTTGTTACATTTACCCGACTAGTAATAAATATATACATTTTCATTTTCATGCATTGTTCATTATTCTTGGAGTCCACAGTGTACAGTACACTCTAAAGCAGGGGTGTCAAAGTCAAATGGACGGAGGGCCAAATAAAAAATTTAGCTACAAGCCGAGGGCCGGACTGTTCGAATGTTCATTGAAAAATGTTTAAATGACGCATATAGTCTAGTGAACCTAATTGAACCTACTGAAAACCTAACAAATATATTCCAATATGATCAGATAAATAAAGCAATATTTTCTTATGGCTCTGTCAGTAATCTTTAATTTTCAACAGACACAAAAGACAAATTTCCTTTATATAAAAATCCCCATAACATGAACATTAAATGAAAGAAACCGGTATTCAAGGCACCATCAGTAGCCTATATTTTCTATTTTAGCAAAAGTGGGCTAAATTTACTTCAAAGAAAAAAACAATAATAGCAATTTTCTATCATCCACTCAACTGAAATATTTTTAAAATATAATTGGATTGAAATACAATAAAATAAAGTGCAAAAATCTATTAATCAAAAACAACACTTTGTTTAAGGAGAAGTAACATGCAGTGAAAACAAATATTAAACTTTAACTTTTAAACTTGAACTGAGTAAAAACTCTAAATATGTGATTGCACAGTAATGTTCACTTGTTTGAGGTTGAGGGTGATACTTGGTGGTGTCCCATCTTTTCCACAAGTTCATCAATGTTCGGGGTAAGGCTCTGAGCTGAGGAAATCCTCAGAATTGAGTGGAGGTGTTCAGCAGTAAGTCGACTTCTGTGTGATGTTTTGTTCAGGTTCATCAAAGAAAACAGTTGTTCACACAGGTATGTGCTGCCAAACATAGACAACGTTTGAGCAGCCTGGATGCGCAGCTGGGGCATTGTGTCGGGGAGGAAACGGGCGAACTCCGCAGCACCCACTGCCGCATATTTTGCCCTCAGTGCATCATTGCATTGGAGGTCAATCAACTCCATTTGGAGGTTTGGTGGTGAGCTTTCCACGTCAACAGCAAATGGGTTACCGAGCAGTTCCAACCTGCTTTTTTGTGCTTCAAAGTCAGCAAATCGGCGTCGAAAGTCAGCGGCAAGCATACCTATTTTATCAGCCAACTGTGCGCTCGGGAACGCACTGGTAGAGAGCTTCTCTTTCATGGTCTGGCAGCTGGGAAAGTGGCTCAAATTTTCTTTCCGCATCTGCGTCTCCCACAGAGTCAGTTTGGTTTTAAATGCCTTCACTGTACTGTACATATCAGAGATGACATGATCCCGACCCTGCAGCTGCAAGTTCATTGCATTCAGATGACTCGTAATGTCACACAGAAAAGCCATTTCACACAGAAACATTTCGTCTCGGAGTTGTGTTGTGTCTTTCCCTTTGCTGTCCAAGAACAGACAAATCTCCTCACGAAGCTCGAAACATCTTTGAAGCACCTTTCCCTGGCTTAGCCATCGCACCTCTGTGTGATAAGGCAAATCACCATGCTCCGTTTCTAACTCCGTCAGAAATGCCTTGAACTGGCGGTGATTCAAACCTTTGGCTCTGATAAAGTTAACTGTGCGCGTGATGATGCTCATTACATGCTCCATTTTCAAGGCTTTACCGCACAACGCTTCCTGGTGTATGATACAATGATAAGCTGTCAGCTCACCTGTCGCGTTTTCCTCTTGCATCTTTTCCCGTATCTTCGCCACCAGTCCGCTCCTGTGTCCACACATCGCAGGTGCTCCGTCGGTTGTCAAACCCACGAGTTTTTCCCAAGGCAGCTCCATCTCATTTACACATCTTGACACCTCTTCATATAAATCATGCCCCGTAGTTGTGCCATGCATAGGACGTAAAGCCAAAAACTCCTCTGTCACGCTTAGGCTGGAGTCCACTCCGCGGATGAAAATTGACAACTGGGCAATGTCAGAAATGTCGGTGCTCTCATCCACAGCCAAGGAATATGCAATGAAATATTTTCCCTTTTTCACAAGCTGCTCTTTTAGATTGATGGACAACTGGTCTACTCTCTCGGCAATGGTGTTTCTGCTCAGACTCACATTTAAAAAGAGTTGCCTTTTTTCTGGGCAAACTTCGTCACAAACTTTAATCATGCAGTTTTTGATGAAATCCCCCTCCGTAAATGGCCGGGCTGATTTAGCGATCTCTTCTGCCAAAATAAAACTGGCCTTGACAGCAGCCTGGCCTTGTGATTTGGCTTTTTTGAACAGAGCCTGTCGAGATTTGAGGCCTCGTTTTAATTCCTCTGCCTTTTGTAGCCTTTGTTCCATGTCCATATTCTTGTTTTTGTCCGCGTGTTTCGTTTCATAATGTCGTCTCAGATTATACTCTTTCAGTACCGCCACACTTTCTCCACACAGAAGACACACAGGTTTTCCAGCTACCTCCGTGAACATATACTCCGACTCCCACCTTGTTTGAAACCCCCGGTTCTCAGTGTCCACCTTCCGTTTTGCCATTTTTGATGGGTATCTGAAAGTTAATTTTACTGTGATGCTGACGACTGCTGTGCCAATAAATATTGAAATGAAGCAGCCTACTGCTCGGTGCGTCACCGTTGCATTGTGGGAAATGTAGTATTGGTGCGTGTAAAAGATCTGCGGGCTGCGGGCCGGTTCTAATAATAAATCAAGATCATCCCAGGGGCCGTAAAAAACCTTCTCGCGGGCCGGATGTGGCCCGCGGGCCTTGACTCTGACATATGTGCTCTAAAGGGTAGGAAAAAGCTGAAGAACTCGGAGCTTAAATGTCGAATCAAAACAGCAATCTCCTGGTGTAATCTATATATTTATTTAACGCAATAAGTCAAACAAAGAAAATATTCTCAGCTGAGGACACATTTCGCGTCGCCGTTTCCATAGACCGCATGGCTCAAAAAGCCCCCTCGTTGCGGTCTCACGGCTCCGCTCCAGGTGTGCCCAAACATTTGAAAATTCGCATCTAATACATGGAGTAGGCGTTGACCTTCTCCTCATTGGTCCCAGTTTGGCGCCTACACGCTCCTCCGTCAGCAGTCCGGAAGTGATGGTTTGTTGACCTGTTACTCTTAAAGGGGAAGTGCCCCTATTATGTTTGTAATACATAGTTGTGCAGAAAATACATAATTGTGCGGAAAATACATAGTTGTGCAGAAAATACATAATAGTGCAGAAACATATTCGTAGTGTCGTAATACATATTGATTGAGGTAGGACAAATACATGTGATAGTCTTTCCAGTGTGGATTAATGAAGATCAGGATTAATTTACCTGACAATTCCCCCTTTACACACCATTTATGGTGTGTATAATCTCCAGTAAATATAAGGCACCGAGTGGTGTACAAATTCATCATATGGTATACAAGAATACATTCATAGTGCACTTGTTTTTATTCCAGTCATAAAAATACCTTCTGTATAAAACCAAAGAACTTCATTTGTTATTCCAGCATAAAGACAATTAGCTTCAGTATAATAAAAAACACTTCCAGTAAAAGACAGTAAATATTAGTAAACTTTTAATGTCTGTATAAGATTGTAATATCTGTATACGACTGAGAGACTGTAACTACAATAAAGTCAGTGGCTTCGGTATGGCAGCAAAGAACACTTTGTAGAGTTATTCACACGAAATCATCTTCCTCCTGGCTGTCGTGTTCCTGCTCTATATCATAGTCTATGAGTACCCCACTGTTTGATGCTAGCTCTTTGCTGAGTCTGTCAAGTCCTTTCAAAGCTCTGGTAAAGGATCCATCAGGGGCTGTGTTATTTGGGATGAAAGTACAACACAGAGCCAAACAATTTGCAGACACCCCCTTTTTCAGCTAGCACCATGTCTAATGCAATTTCGTTCTGTAATCAGGCTAGTTCTATCAAATTGCATAAATCTATGGAGAGGGGCTGATACTCGTGTACATTTGTTTTGTGATTGTGGAATCAATTAATCTCGTCATGCGGCTTCTAATTTATGGTATATAACAACATCCACATACAGTAAGTATTTAGAATCAGAATAATCTTTCTTGTCATGTAGGTTTTCACCTACAAAGAATTTGCTCTGGGTTAGCTGGTACATGAATATAAAAAATGCATAAATATTTACAAAATATAAATCGGTGGAGATAATGTACAAATTAATATTGATATAGCTATTAATGCTGAAGATACCAGTGACATGAGAACTCTCCATCTCCCGGACCGTCTTTCCATAGCATCACCAGACTAATTCTCTACCCCTGAATTCTCTGCTAATTCTTTATATAATGTTGTCAATCTTTGTAAGGCTCTAGTAACTGATCTCTCTGAAACAGTATTATTTGATATAATTGTGCAACAGGATGATCCAACATGGCACACACACACCTCCTTTCTCTGCTAGGAGCACGTCTAAAGACATTCTATCATGTCAATAAGCTGGAAGCTGCTTGTTGTTCAGCTTGTCCCTTAACGGCATCCCTTGTAATAATTAATAAACCTCTGTTAGATGCAATGAATGTAATTAGTCCACATTCTTATTAGTAGTTGCCCATCATAAAAACAATGAGTCAAAACCTGCTCCAATTTGATCTCTGGCACTCCCCGGGGGACTCCTACTGCATCTCTTGTATGCTGTGGAGCTGAAGCTCTCCCCAGGTGCTGTGTTTCTCTTCAGCCGAGTTCAAGCTCACAAGAGTTTGACCTGTTGTGGGCCAAACATAGAAACACTCGACCAGTGTCATCAATGCACATATTTCAGTCTTGTGCTATTGGTTCTGTGAGTTGGAAATCTCTTAATGAGATTTTTGCAAATTGGGCTGAGTGGTTCTGTTACACTGTGCATCATTGTTAACAGACAGGTTTACTCTGTTATTGGTCCGAGTATTACTGGGACTGGGCTTAAAGCAAGGAGGGGCCTGACTGGTACACACACACACACACTATATATTTACTGAGCTAGTGGTATACAGTTTACAGTCAAGCCACATATTCTTCTCCACATATCCTGTCTCCCTGCTATTCTATTTCTTACTGTAGTATCTTTATATCCTTTCCTACTGACTGCTTGGAGATTGCAGTCTTCTTGTTTTCTACCTTTATCCTAAAGTGTCCTTGTGGACCTGCTCCTAAAACCTCTGCTGCCTAAAACAAACAGTCTCTAATCTCTGGGATGCGATGAAACGATGGTGAGGAATAATGGATCACAATCATTTATTTTCTTACATGTCACTCCTCTCCGTGGCAGCTGTGTTCCTCTGCCCACCTGATCTGTTCTGCATATTGTTAGGGAAGAGGGACAGGTTATTACGTCACAGAAATCAAATTTGATGTGGTTGTGCAGTCTCAGGTGTACAGGCTATACTCACCCTCCTGTGATGACTCTGACCCCCATGTCACAGTCCCCTTCTAAAACTTCGGGTTGTTGAATCTTCACTGATGGTGAGACAAGCGCCCCTATGGGTACCACCTCCCTGTGTAGTCAGACTTCACCACGAAGAGGTCCAGTTTCTGCTTTATGGAGTCAGTGTCTCTCACAGGAGTGGTGATATATTTATGTGTCACCAGGATATATTTTTCTCTCCCTCTTCTTCCTTTCCAAATGGTGGTATATTTCTAAATATGGCTCTGATAGTTTTCCCGGCACAGATAGGGAAACTTGGCATGATTTCCAGTGTTCTTTTATACCATTAGTCTTTCACACTTATTTACATCAACACTGATTATTGTACCGTAAATGTTCTTATTCTGTCTAATGTTTTATGTCTTTGCAGTGCAAGTACTTTGACCTGCAATTCTTACATAAAGCTTATTATCATCATTATTATTATTATTATCATCCTTTACACACATTACCTTATTTTACAGTTCATTTAGCTGTAAACACTTTAGCTACTGTCATAGCGTCTACTGTATGTGTTGGAAATACTTCAGCTCATTTTATACACGTCTATAATCGTTAAACTATATTTATTTCCTTCATATTTATTTAGTTCAGAATATCCGTTTCAGCACATCTGCATGGATTTTATTGGAGTCGGCATTCGGCCTTTGAATCAAATGCTATGAATATACTCTTATTAATATAATACTCAATATAATACTCCCCCTTTTGAGACATGGTCAAATACCGTGTCTCAATACACACATTTATACATGCTCTTGGTCGTACTGAGTTCTTCTCTGGTCAAGTGTTCTTTCGTCAGTCGTCTCTGTCTCGTATGTAATTATTCTTAGTCCAAACGGCTTGTTCTTACTTTATAGCTGCATCTCTTTCAATATCTCTGTCTTGTGTTCTGGCGTGTTTGTCTTCTCATTTACATATTGTTGTCTACTGAAACTGGATCAGTTCTTATCATATGTGTTGTGCCTTTATATAAAGCAATATACTTTGGTAGCTGTACTGCCTTCAATAAGTCTTCTATTAGAGTGAGTAATATGTTTGTTAGTCAATGTTACCATACCTGTATGCTGTACTTGTTGAGCAAACACATGTTGAACATGCATAGTCACTGTGTGTGTAGATATTTACAACTTTGTCTTTCTTTAATCTGCATGTCTCTGTCAATGCTATCAGTTCTGCTGCTCTGCTGACAGATGATTGGGTAGAGCTTCTGCTTTTAATACGTCGGTCTGTGTCACTACAGAGATCTAGTCACATTCGGATCCTCTAGGTTACTTTACATGATCTGTTATCAAACATTTCTATCTCTGGTTCCTCTTAGGGAACGTCAGTCAAGTCTGGTCTTGGTGAAGTTCCTTGTCCGTCTCTGTCGTTTAGTCATGTGATTCTCCGTCCTCAGCTGTTGGAAATAATGTAGATGGATCAAAGTTGTACATTATTCTATAGTCAGATGCGGTTGTGAAAACGAAACTGACACTGCATGTGTCACTGTTAAAGTCAATGGCCTGAATAACACTTGATGCAGAGGCCTGACCTGCCATTGAAGCTGCAGTTACTGCTCATGTGCGGTCAGGCATCGCCTTATCTACTGGGTCTAGTTGTGAAGAGTAGTGAACCACTGGTCTACTCTTATCTCCATGGTTCTGTGTTAATACTAATGTCATGAAGTCTGCTGTTTAAATAAAAGGCTTCTTATAGTCTGGTATTTCTAAAACAGATGAGTTTACCAAAACTTTATTTTCTTAAATAATTTGTCAGCTGTTTCATTCCCTGTTATCTTACAAACTCTCTTCACCATATTTCTTCCTCATGACATTTACGATCGGACCCTCAGGAGCTTCTAGCTCCCTACACTGTTTAGACTAAACTCTCAGAAGATTCTATCTCCCTACTATTCGTCTGTCGACGATTATAGTCTTTCACAAAATGTCATGAGGTTTGAATATTTTTGGGAGAGGTGGGAACGGACAGCCATCCAAGAGGAAATCACGCCGGCCTTTTACAGAGGGATACAAAGAAGCCGTGACCGTGTGTGTTAAATGAGTTATGCTGACACTTCTTGACTAAAGTCTTTTATTATTATTTATTATTCTGAACGTAATCTATCATTAGCTGGTATTTTGCGGCTCTGTTCTGTTCTAATCATTTCTGTCTGCTCCAGAATTACACAAAAAGTCTACATATCTGTCATCCACACACTTATTAAACATGTTTTCTCAAAAACATATAAGAGACAGTTTTCTACACTTTACAATTCAGCCTCCTTTAATTGACTATGATAGTGTGTGTGAATGCAGATATACAACCTGGTTCCGGAAGTGTGGATCCCCGTTGCTGGGGAGTCATGTTCTCTTGTCAGTCCTTTTTCTCACGTCAGTCCTTTTTCTCACGTCCGGTCTACAGTCTGGGGTTCTGGTTTCACCTTTTTCTTCTCTTTAGCTTTCCTCAATTCAATTGGATTTTAATTGTAATTTACCAATTTGTCTGCTGGTGCACGGTTTTAAATTTAGGTGCGCTTTAATTGCCGTCCTACAGGAGGTGGAGGTGTTTAAATTTTCTAAAGTTTCTATAAACTTTTAGTTGTAGTCTCAATTTTGTCCACCAGAGGCATTTAGCTATCAACCGGATGTGGGTTTTTTAAATTCCCCCCGGATGAAGAAGGATAGAAAATGGAGGTTTCTTTGTTCTAAATTTTCTCTCCTTCCAGTTTGGAGAAAACTCGCATTTTTGGTTTTAATCACTCGGTCACTACATCACTTATGCATTTTATTTCCACCCAAAATGCTCCAGCATAAGACTCAAGGTTTAGTTTATCACAATTTACTTTCACATACCATAAGTAGGCGGAATTAGCGACCCAGCATCACGTGGCCACCGTTAGCTGGTCCTAATCTCTGAGGCCTTTCACAAAAACGTCTCCTTCTTTCACAGTTTTCCAACTTAAAACTACTTCACATACACTCCACGGTTCTCTTTGATTTCACAACCGTCTACCAGTCAGTTAGAACAGTTTTCACCCGTTCTACAAACTCCAATGCATTAGCTAAATATCAGCGCTAGCTTAGCCTCGCCTTAGGCCTGCTTTAGTCACACTTTACTCACAACAATACAACAATACACAAATCTTTACATGTTTTACACTATGCTTGCCGCAAAGAAGATGATATACAACATCTGAGACTATGAGGCGATCGTCATCGGTTCTCACGTAATTCAGGATTATAATCACTATCCCCCTTTGGTAAACAACACTGGCTTCTAAGCCACGCTTCCCTTAAGTCTTTGAATTAAACTATACCTATCTGCCTGCCAAAGGACTTCTTTAACATTAAACTAACTAAGCTTTCTTAGCTACCTTCCTTAGGTGTTTTCGTATTAAACTATATCAATGCAAGCTTACCATAAGCTTTATCCGGTACCAGACCGGACACCCACTCTGGGATTTGTTTGAGTAATATGAGCACGTGGCCCTAACCAGACTACGCTGGAACCCTCCGTAGGCTTTTAATAAATATCGTTAACACAAATAATATTTTCGATGCTTGTTCTTATCACTTGTATTTCAACATTCAGGATTGCTTTTTATCGTTTAACAGCAGTTGTATTAGCTATGACCGTCGAACATTGTTGCTGGCATTCATTAATAAGTTTTCCTAGTCTACCTGCAGTGAATATTTGTTTCAACCGGTGTTCACTCTCACCTGATCTTTTGCACGTGCAATGAATACCAGTCAACGATACTCGGCGATCGTTCTTCACTTCTCCTTTCGGGATGCCCACCCAGGGACGCCAATTAAAGGGTAGGAAAAAGCTGAAGAACTCGGAGCTTAAATGTCGAATCAAAACAGCAATCTCCTGGTGTAATCTATATATTTATTTAACGCAATAAGTCAAACAAAGAAAATATTCTCAGCTGAGGACACATTTCGCGTCGCCGTTTCCATAGACCGCATGGCTCAAAAAGCCCCCTCGTTGCGGTCTCACGGCTCCGCTCCAGGTGTGCCCAGACATTTGAAAATTCGCATCTAATACATGGAGTAGGCGTTGACCTTCTCCTCATTGGTCCCAGTTTGGCGCCTACACGCTCCTCCGTCAGCAGTCCGGAAGTGATGGTTTGTTGACCTGTTACTCTTAAAGGGGAAGTGCCCCTATTATGTTTGTAATACATAGTTGTGCAGAAAATACATAATTGTGCAGAAAATACATAGTTGTGCAGAAAATACATAATAGTGCAGAAACATATTCGTAGTGTCGTAATACATATTGATTGAGGTAGGACAAATACATGTGATAGTCTTTCCAGTGTGGATTAATGAAGATCAGGATTAATTTACCTGACAACTCCAAGCTCACAAGACAGTATGAGACACAAAACATTATTGCAGTAGTGACATATTTGTAAAATAACAACTTAACTTCCATACTACCTCCATAGCACATTACATAGTAGACGAATAACTTTATTTTAAGTTATTTATTTTGAGATCCTCATTAGCTGTTTTAATAGCTTGTCTTCCTAGAGTAGAGGAGGGTAAAGATACTATAGATAGTAGAGGATAGATTAAAATATTTAAAGGTTAAATGTAAAGAACAGCAAATGTACCATGTATGCTTCAGATAATGTATATATTTAGTATTTTTACATCTTTCAAAGTAATATACTATAGGTGCAATAGTAAAAAAGAAAAGAAGGTGACTAAGGACTTAAGTGCTTTTAAAATGACTTCATGTCGTGACATGACAATTCAACTAACATGGCTGTCCTTGTCAAGATCGAAATGATCTTGAAAGGGGATTTGTGCAATTTGGGGTTACTTTCCCATTAGTCCACAAGATCCGACTGGGGGATCCCTAGGTGTTCCCAGGCCAGTGAGGAGATATAATCTCGCCACCGAGTCCTGGGTCTTCCCCAGGGTCTCCTTCCAGCTGGACGTGCCTGGAACACCTCCCTCAGGAGGTGCCCAGGTGACATCCTTACTAGAAGCCCGAACCACCTGAACTGCAACCCCTCTCCTCCACGAATATGCCTTGATATCCTGTACATGAAAATCACAAACAGGATTGGCGATAAAGCGCTGCCCTGGCTGGGAACAAGTCCGGCTTACTGCCGAGTATCCGAACACAACTCTCGCTTTGGGCGTACAGGGATTGGATGGCCCTCAGAATAGGGGAACCACCACCCCGGTCTGCCACCCCCTAGGCACTGTCCCAGAATTCCATGCAATGTTGACGAGGCGTGTCAAAGACAGCCCCTCGACACCCAAGGCCTTCAGCATTTCTGGATGGATCTCATCAAACCCTGAGGCTTTGCCACTGTGGAATTGTTTGACTATCTCCTTGACCTCCATCAGGGAAATTGATGATGGTCCCCCATCAGCTTCCAGCTCTGCCTCTACCATAAAGGTTAGTTGGATTCAGGAGTTCCTCAAAGTGCTCCTTCCACCGCCCGATAACCTTCTCAGATGGCGTCAGCAGGGTCCCACCCTTGCTGTACACAGCTTGGATGGTTCCCCGCTTCCCCCTCCTGAGGTGCCGGACGGTTTTCCAGAAGCACCTTGGTGCCGACCGAAAGTCCTTCTCCATAGCTTCTCCGAGTCCGTTGGTATCCTGCAACTGTTTCCGGAGTCCTCCCGGATAACATAACCCGGAAGGACTACTCCTTCAGTCGGACGGCTTCTCTGACCACCGGGGTCCACCACGGTGTTCGAGGGTTACCGCCCATTGAGGCACCTAAGACCTTGAGAAAACAGCTCCTCACCGCAGCTTCAGCAGCGGTTATGAAAATTGCCCACTCAGGTTCAACGCCCACAACCTCTACAGGGATGTCTGAAAAGCTCCGGACAGGGGCTTCCTCCAGACGTTCCCAGTTCACCCGCACTACCCATTTGGGCTTACCAGATCTGTCCAGATTCTTCCCCCACCCCTTGATCCAACTCTCCACCAGATGGTGATCAGTTGATAGCTCCGCCCCTCTCTTCACCCGAGTGTCCAAAATATGTGGCCTCAGATCAAATGATACGATCACAAAATCGATCATTGACCTTTGGCCTAGGGTGCTCTGGTACCACGTACACTTATGAGCATCCTTATGTTCGAACATGGTGTTTGTTATGGACATTCCATGACTAGCATGGAAGTCCAACAACAAATGGCTGTTCAGGTTTAGATCAGGGATGCCGTTCCTCCCAACCACACCTCTCTAGGTGTCTTCATCGTTTCCCACGTGTGCGTTGATGTTTCCCAGCAAGACTACAGAGTCCCCTACTGGAGCCCCCTGCAAGGCTCCAATCAGGGTATCTAAGAAGGCCGAACACTCCGAACTGCTGTTTGGGGCATAGGCATAATCAACAGTCAGAGTTTTCCCCCCATAACCTGAAGGCGTTGAGAGCCTCTCGTCCACCGGGGTGAACTCCAACGCCTCACACCTTGGGCAACTCCGGAGAAGAATAAAGTCCAACCCCTATCCAGGAGTGCGGTTCCAGAGCCAAGACTGTGCATAGAGGTAAGCCCCACCAGATCCAACTGGTAGCGCTCCACCTCCCCCACAGAGAGATGATGTTCCACGTCCCTAGAGCCAGCCTCTGCTGCCCGGGTCTGGTCCATCGAGGTCCCTGACCATCACTGCCACCCGTGTGACAGCGCACCCGACCCCAGCGGTTTTTCCTATGGGTGGATGGGAGGAACCACGTAGCTTCTTCGGGCCCTCCTTCTGGGCCTGGCTCCAGACGGGGGCCCCGGGCTTCCTCCGGGCAGGGTCTCTCCTTCTCTTTCCCTCCGTATCATGAAGTTGTTTTGAACCATTCTTAGTCCGGCCCATCGCCTGAGACTAATTTGCCTTGAGGGACCCTATCAGGAGCACCAGGCTCCAGACCACACAGCTCTCAGGTTCATAGGGATACACAAACCTCTTTACCACGGTAAGGTGATTCCGGAGAAGTTGTATTCAGTGTCCATACCCAATTTTACAATTTAATTACAAATTTTGAGCAATAAACATTTCAGTGGAACTGCTCTAACAAACTGACAACTATCTTGCGTGCACAGAGTTGCAATATAAAGAAGTTATATAAAAAAAGAACTTCCACTCGCAAAAAGGTTAGAGGTTAGAGGTTTTGTTTGTGCTGTGGGTGACTTGATGCTGTGAAATATTTGAACGGGAGTGCAAAAACCGCTGTTCAATGAAATGACTGACAGCGCATAAAAGACATTCCTGAGTAACAAACCAACAAGGATTTTGATTCTGACATACAGTAAACCTTTGCTAATAATGTGCTTCGATGCGTGCTTTGATACGGACTCTGTAAGAGGGAGGAGACTGAGAGAAACTAAGGGCTTCTTGAATAAAAGCTTCCAGCGAGCAGGTTAGCTTCACATGGTAACTGACCCAGACTTTAAGTTAGCTCTCTTTCTGGAACTGAAAACCAAGAGTTTCCCTCATCTCAGGCTTAACAAACTCACAGTTTTCACTAATTCAGTTTTCTGGAACAGGGCCCCAATCTTTTGGGAGTTGTTTTTGTTTTGTTTTTAAAATGTAATCTTCAACAATAAACTGTTGAACTGTGAATGTGTTCCTTGTTCCGACATTTGAAAAAATTGCCAAAGCTGCCCAGAGGATAGGCAGGGGCTGTAATTTACTGGACTTTTTCATATGACTGCAAGCATCAGTTTAAATTTAATGATGAATATGAAGCTGATATAATGGTTGATGGAGTTAAGGTTTTGCGATTCAATGGGCTCCAACGAGTGTTTACACACAGAAGGTTTGCTCACAGTCCACCCTTCTAAAGACGCCATTCATCTCTCGTGTCCGTCACTTTATTAAACTATACGGACTGACAGACATTTAGCAGGTGTGTTGCTCGATCCCATTAATGTATATAGAGAATACTCTCTCCTGACACTTTGTACGTTTGTTAAGTTGACTCGCTTGGCTCACTCAGTGTGTAGCCACGGTAGCAGCAGTAGCGACAACTTGTAGAGTGGAGTCAGCTGTTAATGCGGCTGCGGCAATAAATAATAAAGTTTAGGACTGGACTCAAGGGCAGGATAGAAGAAGAATAGAACATTGGAAATGTAGAAAATAGGACAGGATAAAGGTATGTGATTGTGAATCTCGTTTTTCTTGCTACATTAAAGTCCTGTTGTTGAAACAAATTAAACAGAACACATTTAATTTTTACCTGGCAAGCTCGCAGGAGCATATTATGTCATTTGACAAAAAGAGTTGTACCGCTTTCTACGACTTGTTGACATTTAATTTATGCTTCTTTGGTTGCGTTGTAGTTCTTAATTGGCTCCTAGCAATCATTGTCGCCTTCCAATCAGGCCCCTTAGCGATTTTTACTGGCAGTAAATTAGCAAACTATTTTATTATGCTTTTATTTATTTTGTTACAGTTCTTAATTGGCTCTTAGTAACACTTATACAGTCTATTTAGCCTGTTCAGTCCCACCCTTTGTTATTCATGGCTTGACCTGTGAAGAGGCCTGCAGCTGCTTCTTTCCCTTTAAAAAACAACAAATGACTGTTCCTACCCACTGGCTGTCTCCACTTCAGAACAGAGTTCCACACGACACCTATCTGTATCACTTTATGGCTCAGTCTGTGCAGAGGCTTCCGCAGCCATCCAAATGAATCCACCTACAAATAAATCAAAAGCAATTCGCCAACATGCTATACATACTGTATATTCAGCAAACACTCATCCATTCACCAGAGAGGAAAACAGTTTGAATCACTAGAGTTCATTCTATAAAGACAGCGATAAACCCGAGGATGCTACCAGTAACAAACTATGAAACAACGATGAACGAGCTGTCCTGCCCTCATGGATGGGGAGTGGGGCTAAAAATGGGGCTGATTATATTTTACAAACAGTTTATACCGCATTTTTATAATGGTATCACATTTTAGATGATCCCACCCCCTCTGGTCAGATGTAGTCAGACTTCGTTCTGCCACAATATCTTTGGGACCTTCTTTAGTTTTCTCAATATGCAGTCTGGCTCACATGTATTTCTGACATTTGAGGGGCCCATGGTAGAACATGCATTTAGTCATGACTCCATTAAGTTTGGGACTTGTCAAATTCAATTTTTTAAAACATGCTTTACAATCCTGGAACATGTACCAGAGGCCTGATTGTAGTTACACTGTCTACCTTTAACATTAAACAGATATTGAATACATGGAATATTCACTATTATATTATATCCTGTTCTTTCTGTCAGCAGATTGAGGTCAACCTCTGAACAGGACCTCCACCACAGCCTTCTCCACCAGCCCAGACAGCAAAGAGGTCCGGTGCCCTCCGAGCGCAAGTACCTCCCCCACAGCCACCAGCGCCCCTACCTACACAGCAGCCAGCTCTGCTGTCTTACCTAGAGCACAGCTCAGCTTCACCTACACAGTCTACACGCCTTGACAGTATTGCAGATTACTGGAGGCAGAATCACCTTTTTTCATGAGTCTTCTATCACAGATCATGCCACAGGACAGATATAGAACAATAAGATGGAACCTGCATCTCAGCGATCCTGATGAGGATGTCCAAAATGACAGGAAAAAGGGCACAGCTCACCATGATAAACTATTTCAGATAAAACCCCTGATGTACACCATAAAGACTCCCTGTATGTCATTTTTTCCTCCCTACAGAGACCTGACTGGGGGTGAGAGGATGGTCGCCTCCAAGTCTACTGGGATGACACAATACATTAAGGCAAAACCCACAAAGTGGGGATTCAAGCTATTTGTCCTGCCTGAAGAATGGCATCACAGTGGCCTTTTCTGTTTACACTGGCAAAAGCGACATTGTCATGTCCCTTGTTCAACAGCTTACCTTGGCACAGGCTACCACATTTATACGAGTAATTTTTATTCAAGCCCCAAGCTCTTTAGGGCTCTCCATGTCCGCAAATTTGTTGCCTGTGGGACTTCAGAGAGAACCGCAAGGAGTGCCCTCGGACCGATGTGAACGTCCTCACAAAGAAGTCTGAAAGAGGTTCCATAAAATAGATCTGGGATTGGCCTTTTCTCTATTTGAAATGGAAGGACACAAGAGAAATATTGGTCTACTCCACCATTCAAACAGCATACTCTGTCAAAAATGTGCAGAGGAGGGGAAAACAACAAGATGGCTCCTGGACAAAGGTAGCAATCCCTAGTCCCACACCAGTTACGAAGTACAACTTACACATATGTGGAGTTCATCACCAACTAATTCAGTATGACACAGCACAACATAAAACCATGCGGACATTACCACTAGCAACAGTTATATTCTTCACAAAGCACTCTGTCTGGCCAAACTAACTAAACAGAGCATTAATGGAGGAGCTGAGTGGTAAGCTTCATGGCATAGCTTCTGACCGGGCACCTGCAGATCATCTTACAGTACATCTATGATCATGAAGCAGGAGACAGAGTCACCATGAGCACCTGTGCTCACGGCGTCGCTGGCTCTCATGGTGGTGTCCAGATAATGATGTGGGCTTCGTAGACAATTGGCGTACTTTCTGGGGAAGACCTGGGCTGATTAGTGATTAGAGTGACGGCATCCATCCTACTTTGGATGGAGCAGATCTCATATCCAATAATATTACAACGTTTATTAGTGGACCTAATCCATGACAACCCAGAGTTGAGACCAGGAGACAGAGTTGCAGTCTTACACACTTCTCTGTGCTTCTTTCCGGGCAGTCATCCACTCAAATCCCCATAGTGACTGTGTCTGCCCCACGACCACTGAAATTAATCAAATCTATGGTTAACAGAAGAGGAGTTATACATGAAAACCTAATTAAAATAAACACCACCGCTGCAAAAGTGCAACTAAATCGAAAAATTAAATGTGGGCTCTTGAACATCAGAAACAACGAAAGCTGGATTGGTAAATTATTTAATATCAGATAATAAGATTGATTTATTTTGTCTCACTGAAACCTGGCTGAGACATGAAGAATATGTCAGTCTAAATGAATCCACTCCACCTGGTCATATTAGTACTCACATTCCTCGAGGTACTGGCCGAGGAGGTGGAGTTGCGGCCATATTTGACTCAAACCTCTTGATCAATCCTAAGCATAAACTAAACTATAACTCCAATCAACCTTAACCAACTAACTTCAACAATCTCATCGTCTAAGCCATCAACCTGTCTTTTAGACCCCATTCCAACTAAACTGCTTAAAGAAGTTTTACCCTTAATTAACACCTCGTTATTAAATATGATCAACCTGTCTCTATTATCTGGCTACGTACCACAATCCTTTAAAGTAGCTGTAATAAAACCACTTCTTGATCCAGAGGTTTTAGCCAACTATAGGCCGATATCTAACCTTCCCTTTCTCACTAAGATCCTTGAGAAAGCAGTTGCAAAACAGTTATGTGATTTTTTACATAATAATAGTTTATTTGAGGTTTTTCAATCTGGATTTAGAGTTCATCATAGCACAGAGACGGCACTGGTGAAAGTTACCAATGACCTTCTATTGGCATCAGACAAAGGACTTGTCTCTGTTCTTGTCTTGTTAGACCTCAGTGCTGCTTTCGACACTGTTGATCATAACATTCTACTACAGAGACTGGAACATTGTGTTGGCATAAAAGGAACCGCACTAAACTAGTTCAAGTCCTATTTATCTGAACGATCTCAATTTGTATGTGTTAACGATAAATCCTCCAAAGTCAGCCAAAGTCAGTCTTGGAGTTCCGCAGGGTTCTGTACTTGGACTGATTCTATTCACCTTATATATGCTTCCTTTGGGCAATATTATAAGGAACCACTCTACAAACTTTCATTGTTATGCGGATGATACCCAATTATATCTATCAATTAAACCAGACGAAACCAATCAATTAGCTAAACTTCAAGCATGCCTTGAGGACATAAAAACTTGGATGTCTAGCAACCTTTTGATGTTAAATACAGACAAAACTGAAGTTATTATACTTGGTCCTAAACGCCTCCAAAACGCATTTTCTAATGACATAGAAGCTCTGGATGGCATTAATTTGGCCTCCAGCACCACTGTAAGGAATCTTGGCGTCATCTTTGATCAGGATCTGTCTTTTAACTCCCACATAAAACAAATCTCAAGGACTGCCTTCTTTCATCTACGTAACATTGCAAAAATAAGACACATCCTGTCTCAAAATGATGCAGAAAAACTAGTCCATGCATTTGTTACTTCAAGGCTGGATTACTGCAACTCATTGTTATCAGGTTGTCCCAAAAAGTCGCTTAAGACTCTTCAGTTGATCCAAAATGCAGCGGCACATGTATTGACAAGAATAAGGAAACGGGATCATATTACTCCTGTATTAGCTTCTCTGCACTGGCTCCCGGTAAAATACAGAATAGAATTCAAAATCCTTCTCCTGACTTACAAAGCAATTAATGGTCAGGCTCCAGCATATCTTAAAGATCTCATAGTACCTTATAAACCAACTGGAGCATTGCGCTCCCAGACTGCAGGGTTACTTGTAGTTCCTAGAGTCTCTAAGAGTACAATGGGAGCCAGAGCCTTCAGCTATCAAGCTCCTCTCCAGTGGAACCAGCTTCCAGTTTGTGTTCGGGAGGCAGACACCCTCTGCACATTTAAGAGTAGGCGAAAGACTTTCCTTTTTGATAAAGCTTATAGTTAGGGCTTGCTCAGGTTTGCCCTGGATCAGCCCCTAGTTATGCTGCTATAGGCTTAGACTGCCGGGGGACACCTCCCTGCTCTCTTCCTTCTCTTCCTCCCCTTCCTCTCTTCTTCTCCCTCTCTATCTGTATGCATTTATGTAAATGTATGTTACTAACTCATCATCCGGGGTATTTTTGAGGGAAAAGATGAAGAACTCGGTGCTTGAATGTCGAATCAAAACAGCAATCTTCTCGTTAAATCGATATATTTATTAAGGGGATAAGTCAAACATAGAAAATACTCTCAGCTGAGGACACCAATCACCACTGACTGCATGGCTAAGAAACCCCCAGGTTGCTGTCTGACGGCTCCGCTCAAGTGTGTACAAAGAGTTGTAAAACATTGCATCTAATACATGGAGTAGGCTTTGACCTTCTCCTCATTGGTCCCCATTGGCGCCATCACGCTCCTCCGTCAGCAGAGTCAGGAAGTGATGGTTGTTGACCTGTTCTCTTAAAGGGGAAGTGTTCCTATTGTGCTTACAGTCAATATTATGTTTGTATTACAAGCACATACAGTATTGTGCTTGTAATACATACAGTGCAGAAAATGCATTATAGTGCAGAAATACATTCATAGTGCAGAAATACATATTGATTGAGGTAGACAAATACATATGATAGTCTTTTAAGTGTGGATTAATACAATCAGGAGTAATTTACTTCACAGTATCATCCCCAGAGTTTGTGTGTCTCATGTGGCAGGTTGCCACTGATAAAGTTTACGTCAGGATCAGGAATCGTGGCTGCGCCTGCTGCCCTGGTCCTGCTGGACACCGGGAAGCCTTTTTGACATTTTCCTGGATTCATCCAAACTTTCTCTTTTTCAACACAACATCATTCTCTGTCAAATGTTGTATTTGTACTATGTTGTTTATTCTGTACATACGACATCTATTGCACGTCTGTCCATCCTGGGAGAGGGATCCCTCCTCAGTTGCTCTCCCTGAGGTTTCTTCCATTTTTCCCCCTTTAATTGTGGGGTTTCTTTTAGGAAGTTTTTCCTTGTGCGATGTGAGGGTCTAAGGACAGAGGGTGTCGTAACCTGTACAGTCTGTAAAGCACACTGAGACAAAATGTATAATTTGTGATATTGGGCTATACAAATAAATTTGATTTAAATTTGATTTGATGTTACATGAATCAAGATATAAAAGTACACCAATATACTCACTAAGATATAAGAAGTGTCCAGGAGGGTTAAAGCAGTGCTAGATAACAATGGTGGTCACACAAAATATTGACACTTTGGGCACAATTAGGACATGTTCACTATGGGGTGTACTCACTTTTGTTGCCAGCTGTTTAGACATTAACAGCTGTGTACTGAGTAATTTTCAAAGGACAATAAATCTATACTGTTATTCAAGCAGCACACTGACTACTTTAAGTTATATCAAAGTTTCAATAGGATAATGTTATCCCCTGAAAGGATATAACAGAATATTTGCAAAAATCTAAAGGGTGTACTCACTTTTGAGATATACTGTATAATCCGACGGCTTTAGCGTGTACGGGTCAAGGCCTCAAATTTAGACTTTTTCTCTGAATCTTGCCTTTGTAGAAGACTCCAGAGAGTCAGAATACTTAGAAGAAGTCAGAGTTGTATTGCTGTTGTTGTTCGCTTTAGACGCCATTGTTGATTTGTTATCCAACCAACATGGAGTCGCACGCATACGTCACACAGTTTTGTCACGTGTTTCCACACTACCTATTCGAGCCTGTAAAGCCTGGGCTCACGACTAATTAACACACACAGGTGACAACAGTCAGGGGCGGGGCAGACGATCACAGAAGTGGGAAAACACACAAAGGCAGGAAGTTAAGTGACCTGGAACGTGAGGGAAAGGAACGTTTCAAAACAAAACAGGAAGTGCAAGACGACACTAGACAAGAGTGACGGTAACTTAACATTTGTGACCTGAGAGACA
Organism: Cottoperca gobio; assembly: GCF_900634415.1. Classification (NCBI taxonomy): domain Eukaryota; kingdom Metazoa; phylum Chordata; class Actinopteri; order Perciformes; family Bovichtidae; genus Cottoperca; species Cottoperca gobio. The sequence continues at coordinate 866,951 of NC_041357.1, forward strand.
TTAAACACTGAACATGAACTAAACTATAACATAAATACATGACATAACATTAAATAATCTGACGGGACATGACAGCATAAACACACTAGCAGAAAGCTAGTTAATGCAATTCTTATTTTCTACTATATCTAGACATTATCATAATATTTAGGATAATGTCTCAGAGTATCTATTCTATTGAACATAGTGAGCAGGTTGTCTTGGTGGAGCGGACGCCATCGCAAGCTCCAAGCGAATACTACGCTCCGTTCACAGTGCTATGTGGAAGTGGGAAATGTCAAATCCTAGAGTGTGGCTGTTGAACTGCACAATCTGTCATAGTTTATTGCTCATATACTGCTATTGGTACCAAGTTCGGTCTAAGACTGCTATTGCGGTCAGGTCTGAATCGGACCCAGGAGCACAAAGACAGACAGGGAGATGAGGGAAGGAAAGGTTTTATTGTCCAAATAAAATACCACAAGGATGAGTGCGTGAATGGCACGGCAGCACGTAGCTGGGGGAATGGAGAGAACGGAGTTTAGCAGGGCGGGCAGGTGAGGCTGTGAGCGTGACCGGCTGGAGATGGTGTCAGGTTGGGGAAGCGAGCAGGCAGGCAGGTCAGAAGGTGGGTGAGATGTGATCCTGGAAGCACAAAACACGTCAGTGACAAAAACTTTACGTGAAACTAAGGAAAACAGTTTGCAAAATAAAACTTTGTTCGTTTTTTTTTTTACTGCCAATCACGGGAATATGGTGTAGGTCTATAGAAAGTGTTGAATTATACTTCTCGAGGTACCTACATTTCCTGAAGGCAACATGATTGTGGAAGCTCCTCAGCCTTCTTTGTTTTGCAGTCAATCACATTTCAACGCCCCTCTCACCTGAAGCCGATCTAAATTTGAAGACATAAAATCTGCAAATGAAAAAATATATGAAAGTGAAAAATGAAAAATAAATATTTTATTCAAAATAATTACAGAACTGACTCTAAATTTCTAAATTAAATCCCACTAGAGTTTTTTTCTGAGGACAGAATCCCTTTATTTGTTAACACAAGGCTTTTATTCTGAAATATTTGCACTGCTCCATAAATGAAAAAAGCAGTAGCAACACTGCCTGTGTTAACACCAATAACAACAATTTCCTAGTCTAAAAAATTGAACCCATGTGGAAGTGCCAAAAAATGCAGTTAATCAAATGGCCAATAAAGGCTCCAAAAGCAAGTAAATTCTCAAGCAAAAATAAACACGATTTGTTCCATCCTAATCGGAACTCTCTAAGTACCTTTCCATGTGGCTGTCATGTTAAAAATGAATTAGGAGTGTCATCAAAGTGCTCTATTGATTGAGCTTGATATTTGAGTACCAGTACATTGTTTGCTCTGTCAGTACACACACCCACCCATAACTGCACAGAGATGGTGCTGACTGCAAACCCTCTAAAAGCCAGCATACCTACCTGTTTATATATACACAGTATATCTGCACTGTTTTCAACTGAGGTCAGTCTATAAGAGCCTTGTGGAAAAGCAAAATTTTCTGATGATTCATTGTTTTTTTAAATGTATTTTAATTGCAGTGAAGCTGTATACATACATATATATATATATATATATATATATATATATATATATATATATATATATATATATATATATATATATAACATATAAGGAAAGTTTTACCTGGAGTTGAAGCACAGGAAGATGAACTGTGAGAGTGTGTTGGAATGGAAGTGCTGGCAAGAGCTTGGTTTCAGTTTAAATGTAAGAGCTAGTTCAACTGTAAAAAACGAAAACAGATAAAGTGTTATTTGAAGAGTAAGCAGTAATAGGAGTTGCAGTGTCAGCTGAAGTGTAAAAGCTGTTTAATAATCACATGCAATCTAAGAGCTAAAAGCAGTATATAGTTTAAGAGTAAAACATTGTGTCAGATGATGTGTAGGTGTTTAAAGCAGTTAAACTGTCAATTGAACTGGTTTAGGGGTGTGAAGGTGATGTGTAAGTGCAGAAAACAGCTGAGCTTTGATCGATAGTGTCAATGATTAAAATATATATATATATATACATAATGGGCTAAGCTATTGGCATTTTTAAAAGTCAACATCATTTCCCTGTTGCCTCCATTGTTCCTTGAAGGTTTGTTTTGTGGGAGAACCTGTTTTTATCAGGAACACAGTACAAACAAAGTTATTAGGTCTCTTGAGGGCAGGGAGATAAAAAGCTTGTGGGTGTGTTGTGGCAATCCGATAGCCTCCCTCTACTTCCTGGAGGGGAGAAAAAAAAACCTTCTCAGGTAATTGTGGCTGGGCTGGGTGTGACCCTAAAGAATGTCAAACAAAGAGAGAGTGGTTGGCTGCTTGTCATAACGGGGAATAGAGGATTTTACCTTCCATCTTTATTTCCCACAGCAAACACAGCAGTCAGCTGGTGTGGAAACAACATCCCTGATCTGGTAGCAGTGACAAAGGTAAGCCTGTGTTTTCCTTTGACCTTGTGAACACGCTGCTTGTTTTAGCTTGAATGTTTTGCTTTCTTTTTAGTTGGTAGGGGGGTTCGGGGGTGTTACTGAAGTTAATTATTTTACTTTCAGGATCTGTGAGTTTTGTCATGGCTGAGTTGGGATGAATGAAGTCCCTGTTCTCAGAAAGATCAACACAATGTTCATTTGAGATTCAAGATGTGTGGTCTGCACATTTGCAATCAAAAGGTTTGGGTTAGTTTAGTTGTGACTGTTTAAGATGTTTGAGAACTGTTTTCTATCTCAATTTGACAGTTTCAAGGACCTACATTGCTGGGTAACATTTGTAGGGTCAGCAGCTATGTAAAGATGGACTGACAAGTAGTTTGACTGGAGGCAAATCTCCTTTAATGTAATTTGAAGAACTAAACAAATATTTTCCATAAACAGAATCTGCATTCAGGTACCGGAAGCGTTATGGTTTACGTTTGTTGTCCTGTTAGTATTGACCAATCAATCTGTGTAGACAGCAAAAGAGGACAAAATAAAATCTTGGAACCTGTCTGATGATGATTTAGCTTTTTATTAACTTGAAATTAGTTTGTAAACTAAGTACTTGTGAAACAATCTGGTGGTAGACGTCGTCCCTCAACTCCAACTCCATTCTCAAGTCTCAAGTTGAAAACAGACAGTAAACAATGAGCACCACAGAAAAGGAAGTCTTTGTCCAGATATCAACTGGCTACACCTGAGCCCCCCGAAATATTGCCTCATTCTCACACCGATAGCTAATGGATTGCTAAACAACAGCTAATGGACAAGTCATCAACAGTATTTTTATTGTATATTTGTAAAGCCTTATATGGTACTTTACTTGAATATTTCCACTAAGACTTTCAGCTTGTGTGTCTTCATTTCAGAGTAAAGATATTGTACTGTCCTCACTGTTACTGGTTTGAGTCGACCAGACTCAGACAGAGAGTGCCTTTACAACATACAGGCTGAACATTGTCATTGTTAGTTGTCTGTAAGTGGTGACATTTTTTGTTACTATTTACCATTTGATATGGACCCCAGGAAGAATAGCTGCTATTACAGCAGATTTTTGAATCCAAACAAATAACAACAAAACTGTATTGAGTCACAGAGGCTGGAGAGAGGCAAGATAAGACAGTGCAGGTGTATTTGCATGTATAGTATATGACTGGCCAGCACAGTTATAATGATAACTGGCGGCCATCAGTGGGAATGAGTGGGAGACTCAACAACTTGTGGGTTGATAGAAAGGGCTGTTAAAATAGGTGTGGAAGTGATCTTGAGAATAAGGGAGGGATCACTAGGTCAATATTTGTTTAGGAAACATACCTTTATGTACACTACAGTAACTGTAGCATCTCTGACTGCAGTCTGCTTTGTAGCCACTTTCTGGAATCCTACCTTCCCCCATCTCAAAAATAACTTATAGTTAAACTTTTAGCGCATTTGTCATTTCCCAGTGCAATGTAATAATTTGTAAGTAACTAAAAGGTATTTTGAAAGGGATGGTTATTGTGCCAGTCATGAGAACCATGGGTGTATGAAATGGTCCAAACATGGCAGCTTTTACACCAAAGGTTTCTCCTGCTTTCCACTCTAGTGTCAACCCCAGAGTGTTGCAGAATCCTAGCATGGCCTTCAACAAACTCAGTCACAAGGACTGCCGGATATTTAATCTTTGTCATCAGTGTTACATATTTTACTTCTGTACTGGTATTAAGTCACCTTCTGTTCTTGTAGATGCTTGTCTTTTTCTTTATATCCATATATAGAATGAACTGCACTTACTTTTGGTGCAAATAAGTACACATTTTCTATGAGACCAGGCTCCATGGCAAAATTGAAAGAAATTACCAGAAGAAAGTGAATCGTGTTGACAAATTCAGTATTAAACAGTTGATTATTTGGATTCTTGGGATTAGTATATCATCTTTTTCTTTCTGTCCTCCTAGATATTAGCTACAGACAGCGCTGCATGTATATTGGTAGTTACTACTGTATAACCTTTGTGTGACCTGGTGTTTCTGTTAGGGTGGAGGGATGTTTGACACGCTGTATGATTGGTTCTGGTGGGACAGAATCTGGCTGCCTGTGAACCTGACTTGGGCTGACCTGGAGGACAGGGAGGGCCTGGTCTATGCCAAAGCCTCACATCTCTACATTACTGTGCCCTACACCTTCGCCTTCTTACTCATCAGATGCCTGTTTGAAAGGTAAGATCCACACTCTGTACCAACAGCACATCGCTCACTGTTGAAGGATTAGACAGAAGTATATTACAGTTTAAAGTCTGGTGACATTCAAACCGACACTGAATGTATCCTACTAACAAGTATTGTGTCAAAGCCTGTCATCTTCATCTTCTACGCAAGGAAGACTTTCACAATGATTAAAATAAAATAATAATAATAAAATTTTAACATATTTCTAAGATTCATCAAATCTAAGTAACATTTTTCTTTGTACAATTCTTAAAGCTGATCATGTTGATTTCAGAATTTATGAATGATGAAATTGAACATATATTTAACCAATCATTATCATAACATTTTAGTTGATAACTCAAACACCCATTTTTCTGGTCGTGATAGCACTGTTTTGGCAGTGACAACAATATTTAGTTTGCAAGGTTTTATCATATTCCCTCAAATATATTGCTTAATCTTAACTCATAACATGCATGAATGAATGAACTGGTCATGGATTTGATACTATTGGACTCTGTGAACCATAGACTGTACAAATAAAGTAAACATAGTCACTGTGACATCACACATTGGTTTGTGAACTACTGTTTTGCATTTTGACGAGAGTTTGGAGCTGGGGAGGAGCGAGGCCCAGCGAGGGCAGGTATCATTCCCTAATTCACAGTAACTGTGATATTAATTGGGATCCTAATTCTGGCTAGCCAATAACAGGCTTACACGAAATATAGTTATTGTAAAAAATGAAAAGCCATCTTGTTGGAGTGTCTTTTCGTACAACTGAACGCTGAACATTTTTAGGTTTTACAAAAAAAATGTAATTTACAAAATGGACATCATGCTGTATTGAAGAAGACTTGAAACTACTCATTAGATAAATGTTTACTGAAGTAATCAATCAAGTGAGAAGTACGGTCCTTTTCTCATACGGTGTGTTTCCATCTACCTGTTTAGATGTGCATTTTTTATTTGCACATTAAAAAGTTTTACTTTGATGGAAAAGTTGGTGTATCAAAAAAGCAGAATGCGAGTGCAATGTAAACAGATCAACATCCACTGAAAAGAGGAAAACTATTCTCCTCATAGCTCCACACAGATCTGATGTAACCTTCCTCACATTAATACATGAAACTCATTTCCATCCAGTTTTCTATATTGTTTTTCACCTTTTGATCTTCCAATGGCACTCTTTTAATAACGTCATATTGTTGGGCACTCTTTTTATGCATAATGGTTTTCTGACTGGAGAATTCGAGCCACCTACTGCCTAGCTCCATGAACCAAGTCCTAATAATGGCATACTGGTTATGGATGGAAACAAGTATTCATTATAATTTTCTTTTTACGATTTTCTGAAAAATCGGCTTAAAATTTACAATACACTTGGATGAAAACCTGACTATAGACTTCTATACAATTGTACTTCTTTTGCAACTAATAAAGTCGCCCCCTGTTGGCCATTAGAAATAATGCAGGTCCAAGGCACCACATTAGCTTCACTTGTCAGATCCGGAGGTCTCCCCTTGGTTAAATATTCCAAAATCTTCCGTCCTATGTCTTCTCCTAATCCCTTTTCCTTAACTTGGACAGAAAACGTAATGAGGTCAAGGAAAGATGTGAAGCATAATTCATGAAGACTTAGAAAAATACAAGTGCGTTGCTAAGAGAATCCCACTGCACCAATATGTGGCTACTTCATTTTGATTCCCTTTGTTTCTTGTTTTAAAAAAAGTTGACATAATTGCAGAGAACATGTTTTCGGTAGTGACAATTCCTAAAGTTACACTCTGATTTTCTGACTTTTTAACACATTTACTTCAAAATTATGGGATTTAAATACTCAACATGCCATGAGGGAAAAGGATGCAGAGTCACTTCCTGGTAAATAAATACAGGGGTGTGGCTAAAAACCAGACTTGGCCTAAGGTCTTAAAACTCTTATTCTGTAGTAACATGAAAACATTATATATATAAATCAGTTAGAACATAATAAAAAGAATTGATTAACTTTTATTTACGTCAAATTTTATTTAAGGTTTAGGGACAACCAATTCCCAATATAACTATGGGAATGAGATCTATAGTACCCTATAGATGAGGATTTTCCAAATATTTAGGTTATAAATATAATTATTATTATTATAAGTATATAATATATATATATTTTTATTGTATGTCCTCTGCTGACTCTGACATTGTTAGAATTGAACTCTGTGTGTGTTAACTGTGTTCCAGGTTGATAGCAACACCACTTGCAGTTTCCGCTGGGATCAAGCAGAGAGTCCATCTGAAAGCAGAGGACAACCACATCCTGGAACTTTACTACATTACTCAGTGTAGAAATCCTGCTCAGGTAAACAATGTCCCACTCAAATATTAGCCTGAGAGCTCAACACATTGATAATTCCTGATAATATGGTCTTGCAGTATCATTGCAACCATCTTTTACCAAGCGAGGGCTTTTGTTTTGAAATTATTTCACAGAGTTCCACCCGCACCTCACCCGAAATTACACACATTTGAATGTGTGTGTGTGTCTTTTTTCACTCCCTTCCAGGCAGATATTGATGGACTGTCTAAGAAAAGCAGTTTGTCAATGAGACAAGTTGAACGCTGGTTCAGAAGAAGACGCAGTCAAGACCTTCCCGGAGTCCTGAAGAAGTTCAGAGAGGCCAGGTCACTACTGTTTGTGTGTGTGTATGTGTGTGTGTGTGTGTGTGTGTGTGTGTGTGTGTGTGTGTGTGTGTGTGTGTGTGTGTGTGTGTGTGTGTGTGTCTGTTTGTGTGTGTAATGATAATAATAATGCAATACCTCAAATAGCCATAGTCTATACATGTCTACCCTCTGCTTCCTACAGCTGGAGGTTTGTCTTCTACATATTGGCGTTCATTGGAGGGATAGTAGCACTGTACGATGTGAGTAGCTTGATTGGAGCGTGAGTCCATTTCAGCCAGAAGCATTAGATTTTACTGTAAAAAAGCAACTTCAGATAGCAGTGGTTAAGAGTTAAAGTTACTAGCAGCATTATTGGTGTAGCTCTATATCTTTCATAAAAGCTTTACCCCTCTACATTTCAAATAAACTGTAAAATTATAAACACAATTTCTCCCCATGGATTTTGCAGAAAGAATGGTTTTATGATACCCGGGAAGTATGGACAGGCTTTCCAAATCAGGTTTGTATACTTCGAAACATTTGTTCTTATATTTGTTGAAATAATCTTTACAACCTGACACCAATCTCATGTGCTCTGACAAAAGAAATCTGGTATCTGTGGCTGTCGCAGTACTGTAATAAATACATCCAATCATTTGATTTGGCTCGAATGCCTGTCACACTCTGCCCGTGCACTCATTGAGCGTCGCCTGAGTCATCTACAAGTGGCTAGCTTGTGAGCGTGTGATTATTTATAATAGCCATGCTCGTTGTTTACATTTATTATGATATGTTTACATTCATAATGATAATTTGGGGGGAGTGGCTTTGGAGGGAGGCCTGAAAGGATGGGCTATCAGTGTCAGTCTTTCTTGCTAGATAAAGCCACTTTTGGAGCTAGTGCTGCTAACTCACGGAAAGATTATTCAGAAGATACTTCCACTTCTCTCACCAAAACAGATCAACTGTCTGGTGCAGTCTCGTCAGACGGTGGCCAACTTTCCTCGGGTGTCCAGCTCAACTCTTCACTTCATTACCAGCAAAAGGTTCTTTCTGCTGCCTCTCCCAAACTGCGGGCTACTGTTCTCCTCCCTTTTTTCATTCAGTCATTTCAATGGCTATGAGCATTTTGCACACTGACTGTGCAGGGACTCCTCTGCAGCCAACCTTGACTAGGAATAGCAATGCCTGCCATCCTTTCTCCCTGCAATCCTGCTGCAGGTCTTGATATTTTGCTTTCTTCCAATCAAAGGCTTGGTCGCAGTTCTCTTCCCTTGGGACTCTTAGTTCAATTAAGATGATCTTGTTAGCCTCTTCAGACCACAAGACCACATCTGGCCTCAAGGTTGTTTGGACAACCCGGGGGAACTGCAGCCTTTTTCCCAGGTCCACCCTCATCTCCAAGATTGTGTTGTTTGCTGTAAGTTGTTCTTTGTTCTCTTTGTGGCTGTTGGCTTCTCTCCCTCCCTCACAAATTTGATCAATGGTAAGGATCTCACGTTGGTTAGGTGCTTCTTTGGCCTCTCCTGCTCCAAGATGCTGCCTGTATCTCCCTTGTGTGAGTACCATTTTACACTCTGCGCCATAGTGCCCCTCTCACCGCAAAGCGTGCTCTGCGGATCCTCCCTCATGCCCCACTTATGCAGGTTTGTTGGAGTTGGGAGTGTGTCGTACACTGACCACATGAGGAAGGAGATTTGGAAGGGTTCCAGCTTCCATAACTCCAGTCACAGCTTTTACCTTAAGACTAATACTCTGAATGCTCTCGAGTAGCCTACCCTGGAGTGAGTGGGCTGACGTTGTACGGTAGGCTAAGCGTGTATTGTGCTTTCCGGTTTTCCAGCGCTTCCGTGTTGCTGGTTCCTTACTTTAGCTTCTCTCACTTGACTCAGTTAATCTTGTTATATTCTTGATCACAGTGGCTAACTACCCGTCATATATCTAAACCTACACTAGTACTTCTCAAGCACTTCTCTTAGCGACTCTCTCGCTAAATCCACAGTTGTTTAAACTCATTTCAGCTCTGCTAACGTTAGCTATTGTAGCTTGTCAGCTAGCGATGGCATCTCTCTCTCCCTCTACTGCTCTCTCCTGCTTTTTAATGGTTCATGTTTAGCTATTTCTGTCTCATTTAGTGATAATAGTATCTGAGTTTTATATGCAGGGTTGGAGGCCAGTTATAGAGGGCTAGAAACACGGCTACGCACCATGAAAAGTCAGTAGTTAGCTACTATAGCTGTTAGCAAGCCCTCAGTAGCCGGTGCAGGTCGACCAGAGGTAATTCCTGTTAGCTGGGTGACTGTACGAAACAATTGTAGCTCAAAGCAGGAGCCAACGGAGTGCACTAAAGTTAATGTGGAGTCGGTGTACATATGCAAAGACAACGTTGAACTACATAGTTTTTTTCTGGTACCCTGCCAAATATATCCAGTGATGACATCATTAGCCTTATGCCATCATGATGTCACTGGCTCTCATGGTGGTGTCCAGATAATGATGTGTATATAATTGGCGGACTTTCTGAGGAACTCCTGGTTTGATTAGGAGACCATCCATCCTACTTTGGAAGGAGGGGATCTCATATCTAGTAATATTACAAAGTTTATTAGTGGAACTAATCCATGACAAGACCAGTTAAGACCAGGAGACAGAGCTGCAGAGCTTCTCTGCGCTTCCATTCGGGCAGTCACCCACTCAAATCCCCATAGTGACTGTGTCTGCCCCACGACCACTGAAATTAAACAAGTAAACAAAAGAGAAATTATACATAAAAACCTAATAAAAATGAACACCACCGCTGCAAAAGTGCAACTAAATAGAACAATTAAATGTGGACTGTTAAACTTCAGATCTCTGTCATCCAAAACTGGACTAATAAATGATTTAATATCAGATAATCACATTTATTTATTTTATCTCTCTAAAACCTGGCTGAGACATGAAGAATATGTCAGTCTAAATTAATCCACTCCGCCTGGTCATATCAATACTCCTCGAGACACAGGCCAAGGAGGTGGAGCTGCAGCCATATTCGACTCAAACTTATCAATCAAGACTATTAAAAACTAAACTATATTCGTTCAAGTCTTGTTCTTACTCTTTTAAACCCAGCATGGAAAACAAAAAATCCAATTGTATTTGTACCGCCCTCCTGGTCCATATTCTGATTGTTTATCTGAATTCTCAGAGTTCTTATCAAGTTTAGTCCTTAAAACAGATAAAGTAATTATTGTAGGATATTTTGATATCCGTCGATAATAATGTCAATAATAACAGCCTTAATACTGCGTTATGGTAAATGGACTGCATTTATATAGCATTTTTCCAATCTTTGCGATCACTCAAAGTGCTTTACAAAAACATGTCAGCATTCACACATTCACACACATACACACATTTGTTACTGGACTACAAGCCATAAGGCAAAACCCTTAATTAACACCTCTTTATTAAATATGATCTGGCAGTGTACCACAACTTTAGAGTAGCTGGAATAAAACCTCTTGTTAAAAAGCCCAGTCTTGATCCAGGGGTTTTAGCTAACTATTGGCTGATATTTAACCTTCCCTTTCTCGCTAAGATCCTTGAGAAAGCAGTCACAAAACAGTTGTGTGATTTGTTACATAACAATAGTTTATTTGAAGTTTTTCAATCTGGATTTAGAGTTCATCATAGCATAGCACGGCACTGGTGAAAGTTACCAATGACCCTCTTTTGGCATCAGACAAAGGACTTGTCTCTGTTCTTGTCTTGTTAGACCTCAGTGCTGCTTTCGTCACTGTTGATCATGACATTCTACTACAGAGACTGGAACATTATATTGGTATAAAAGGAACCACACTAAGCCGGTTTAAGTCCTATTTATCTGAGCGATCTCAGTTTGTACGTGTTAACAATGAATCCGAGTCAGTCATGGAGTCCCGCAGGGTTCTGTTATGGACCTATTCTCCATCCATCCATCCATCGTCTACCGCTTATCCGGGATCGGGTCGCGGGGGCAGCAGCTCCAGTAAGGAACCCCAATCTTCCCTTCCCACATCCTCCAGCTCCGACTGGGGGATCCTGAGGCGTTCCAAGGCCAGTGAGGAGATATAATCTCTCCACCAAGTCCTGGGTCTTCCCCGGGGTCTTCCCCGGGGTCTCCTCCCAGCTGGACGTGCCTGGAACACCTCCCGAGGGAGGCGTCCAGGTGGCATCCTTACTAGATGCCCAAACCACCTCAACTGGCTCCTTTCAACGTAAAGGAGCAGCGGCTCTACTCCGAGTCTCTCACGGATGGCTGAGCTTCTCACCCTATCTCTAAGGGAGACGCCAGCCACCCATCTGATAAAACCCATTTCGGCCGCTTGTACCCGTGATCTCGTTCTTTCGGTCATGACCCAGCCTTCATGACCATAGGTGAGGGTAGGAACGAAGATCGACCGGTATATTGAGAGCTTTGCCTTCTGGCTCAGCTCTCTCTTCGTCACAACGGTGCGGTAAAGTGACTGTAATACCGCCCCCGCTGCTCCGATTCTCCGGCCAATCTCTCGCTCCATCGTCCCCTCACTCGCGAACAAGACCCCGAGGTACTTGAACTCCTTCACTTGGGGTAATGGCTCATTCCCTACCCGGAGTAGGCAATCCACCGGTTTCCTGCTGAGAGCCATGGCCTCAGATTTAGAGGTGCTAATCCTCATCCCAACCGCTGCACACTCGGCTGCGAACCGATCCAGTGACTGTTGAAGGTCACAGACCGATGATGCCATAAGGACCACATCATCTGCAAAGAGCAGCGATGAGATCCTCAGGTCACCGAACTGCAACCCCTCTCCTCCACGACTACGCCTCGATATCCTATCCATGAAAATCACGAACAGGATTGGTGATAAAGCGCAGCCCTGGCGGAGGCCAACATTCACTGGAAACGAGTCCGACTTACTGCCGAGTATCCGGACACAACTCTCGCTTTGGGCATACAGGGATGGCCCTCAAAAGTGATCCCCTCACCCCATACTCCCGCAGCACCTCCCACAGTATCACCCGGGGGATCCGGTCATACGCCTTCTCCAGATCCACAAAACACATGTAGACCGGATGTGCGTACTCCCAGGCCCCCTCCAGGATCCAAGAGTAAAGAGTTGGTCTGTTGTTCCATGACCAGGACGGAATCCGCATTGTTCCTCTTCAATCAGAGGTTCGACTACCGGCCGAACCCTCCTTTCCAGTACCTTGGAGTAGACTTTACCAGGGAGGCTGAGAAGTGTGATACCCCTGTAGTTGGCACATACTCTCTGGTCCCCCTTTTTAAATAGGGGAACCACCACCCCGGTCTACCAACCCCTAGGCACTGTCCCAGACTTCCACGCAATGTTGACGAGGCGTGTCAACCAAGACAGCCCCTCAACACCCAATGCCTTCAGTATTTCTGGACGGATCTCATCAACCCCTGCGGCTTTGCCACTGTGGAGTTGTTTGACTACCTCAGTGACTTCCATCAGGGAAATTGACGATGATCCCCCATCAGCTTCCAGCTCTGCCTCTACCATAGATGGCGTGTTAGTCGGATTCAGGAGTTCCTCAAAGTGCTCCTTCCAGCGGCCGATAACCTTCTCAGTTGAAGTCAGCAGGGTCCCACCCTTGCTGTACACAGCTTGGATGGTTCCTCGCTTCCCCCTCCTGAGGTGCCGGATTGTTTTCCAGAAGCACCTTGGTGCCGACCGAAAGTCCTTCTCCATAGCTTCTCCGAACTTCTCCCACACCCGCTGCTTTGCCTCTGACACGGCAGAAGCTGCCGCCCTTCTAGTCCTTCAATACCCTGCAACTGTTTCCGGAGTCCTCCCGGATAACATAACCCGGAAGGACTCCTACAGTCGGACGGCTTCCCTGAACACCGGGGTCCACCACGGTGTTCGATGGTTACCGCCCCTTGAGGCACCTAAGACCTTGAGACCACAGCTCATCACCGCAGCTTCAGCAATAGAGGTTTTGAACATCGCTCACTCAGGTTCAATGCCCCCAACCTCCACAGGGATGGCTGAAAAGCTCCGCCGGAGGTGTGAGTTAAAGATCCCCAGGACAGGGTCTTCCTCCAGACGTTCCCAGTTCCCCCGCACTACCCGTTTGGGTTTACCAGGTCTGTCCAGAGTCTTCCCCCACCCCTTGATCCAACTCACCACCAGATGGTGATCAGTCGACAGCTCCGCCCCTCTCTTCACCCGAGTGTCCAAAACATGTGGCCTCAGATCAGATGATCCATCCATCCATCCATCGTCTACCGCTTATCCGGGATCGGGTCGCGGGGGCAGCAGCTCCAGTAAGGAACCCCAATCTTCCCTTCTCCGGGCCACATCCTCCAGCTCCGACTGGGGGATCCTGAGGCGTTCCCAGGCCAGTGAGGAGATATAATCTCTCCACCGAGTCCTGGGTCTTCCCCGGGGTCTCCTCCCAGCTGGACGTGCCTGGAACACCTCCCTAGGGAGGCGCCCAGGTGGCATCCTTACTAGATGCCCGAACCACCTCAACTGGCTCCTTTCAACGTAAAGGAGCAGCGGCTCTACTCCGAGTCTCTCACGGATGGCTGAGCTTCTCACCCTATCTCTAAGGGAGACGCCAGCCACCCGTCTGAGAAAACCCATTTCGGCCGCTTGTACCCGTGATCTCGTTCTTTCGGTCATGACCCAGCCTTCATGACCATAGGTGAGGGTAGGAACGAAGATCGACCGGTATATTGAGAGCTTTGCCTTCTGGCTCAGCTCTCTTTTCGTCACAACGGTGCGGTAAAGTGACTGTAATACCGCCCCCGCTGCGCCGATTCTCCGGCCAATCTCTCGCTCCATTGTCCCCTCACTCGCGAACAAGACCCCGAGGTACTTGAACTCCTTCACTTGGGGTAATGGCTCATTCCCTACCCGGAGTAGGCAATCCACCGGTTTCCTGCTGAGAGCCATGGCCTCAGATTTGGAGGTGCTGATCCTCATCCCAACCACTGCACACTCGGCTGCGAACCGATCCAGTGACTGTTGAAGGTCACAGACCGATGATGCCATAAGGACCACATCATCTGCAAAGAGCAGCGATGAGATCCTCAGGTCACCGAACTGCAACCCCTCTCCTCCACGACTACGCCTCGATATCCTATCCATGAAAATCACGAACAGGATTGGTGATAAAGCGCAGCCCTGGCGGAGGCCAACATTCACGGGAAACGAGTCCGACTTACTGCCGAGTATCCGGACACAACTCTCGCTTTGGGCGTACAGGGATTGGATGGCCCTCAACAGTGACCCCCTCACCCCATACTCCCACAGTATCACCCGGGGGACCCGGTCATACGCCTTCTCCAGATCCACAAAACACATGTAGACCGGATGGGCGTACTCCCAGGCCCCCTCCAGGATCCTTGCAAGAGTAAAGAGTTGGTCTGTTGTTCCACGACCAGGACGGAATCCGCATTGTTCCTCTTCAATCAGAGGTTCGACTACCGGCCGAACCCTCCTTTCCAGTACCTTGGAGTAGACTTTACCAGGGAGGCTGAGAAGTGTGATACCCCTGTAGTTGGCACACACTCTCTGGTCCCCCTTTTTAAATAGGGGAACCACCACCCCGGTCTGCCAACCCCTAGGCACTGTCCCAGACTTCCACGCAATGTTGACGAGGCGTGTCAACCAAGACAGCCCCTCAACACCCAAAGCCTTCAGCATTTCTGGACGGATCTCATCAACCCCTGCGGCTTTGCCACTGTGGAGTTGTTTGACTACCTCAGTGACTTCCATCAGGGAAATTGACGATGATCCCCCATCAGCTTCCAGCTCTGCCTCAACCATAGAGGGCGTGTTAGTCGGATTCAGGAGTTCCTCAAAGTGCTCCTTCCAGCGGCCGATAACCTTCTCAGTTGAAGTCAGCAGGGTCCCACCCTTGCTGTACACAGCTTGGATGGTTCCTCGCTTCCCCCTCCTGAGGTGCCGGATGGTTTTCCAGAAGCACCTTGGTGCCGACCGAAAGTCCTTCTCCATAGCTTCTCCGAACTTCTCCCACACCCGCTGCTTTGCCTCTGACACGGCAGAAGCTGCCGCCCTTCTAGTCCTTCGATACCCTGCAACTGTTTCCGGAGTCCTCCCGGATAACATAACCCGGAAGGACTCCTTCTTCAGTCGGACGGCTTCCCTGACCACCGGGGTTCCCATGAGTGGTGGGCCCACAGGATGGATGGATGGGAGGCACCACGTAGCTTCTTCGGACTGTGCCCGACCGGGCTCCGTGGCAAACCCGGCCACCAGGCGCTCGCTGTCGGGCCCTCCCTCTGGGCCTGGCTCCAGACGGGGGCCCCGGGCTTCCTCCGGGCAGGGTCTCTCCTTTCCTTTCCCTTTCTTTCATGAAGTCGTTTTTGAACCATTCTTAGTCTGGCCCCTCGCCTGAGACCAATTTGCCTTGGGAGACCCTACCAGGAGCACTAGGCTCCAGACAACACAGCTCTCAGGTTCATAGGGACACACAAACCTCTCCACCACGATAAGGTGATGGTTCCCAGAGAGGTTGATACGATTGCAAAATCGATCATTGGCCTAGGGTGATGGGTCCTATTCTATTCACCTTATATATGCTTCCATTAGGCAATATTATAAGGAACCACTCTATAAACTTTCATTGTTATGCGGATGATACCCAATTATTTCTATCACTCAAATCAGATGAAACCAATCAATTTGATAAACTTCAGGCATGCCTTAAAACAGTGTTTCTCAAACTTTTTCAGACCAAGGACCACTTAACCAATAGAAAGACACTCACGGACCACCTAACTCCCCAAATATCCAAAAACAATAGGCATGCTTACCACTCCAACAATATATTATAACTGACAGCCTAATAATGAGCTTTATGTGACCTTCTCTATATCGCTCCTTCACACATTAAATCAACAATACAAATACAACTATGGATTCTACAAGCATTTCGTTCATATGGGATTTAACTCCAGATAAGAAGACCATCTGTCTCTCCTGCAAACCACCATGTTGTGTAAACAAAAGAAGGACTGACCTGAACTACCTCCTGACTTTAGAATTTAGTATAAATACCGCAGCAGAGGATTCACTCTTATGAGCAGCACACGGCAGTCTTACAAGCTTACGTGTGTGAGTTTGTACATCTTTTTTAGGTATAACTCTACTCCTTCTTGCAAGAATATTGATTAAAACTTTTATTTGATTTTGATCCTGACTTTGTGGGTTTATTTAAGTACATTTTTCCACTGTGAACTTACCCAAGATACACAAAATGCATCACATTTAGTACGAAACAAACTTCCCAGTGGATTTTCAAAAATAAAATACAGTAACACTATGGTTGCAGGTCCAATTTTAACAGGGATCTAACAATAAACACAAGTTAATTATTAAATGTAGCATAAATGTACGTTACAAAACACAGCAGATTTGCCTCATTCCCGATATCAGTCGACTCGTCCAGTTGCAGTGTGAAAAACTGGCTTTGGCGTAAACGTGTGATCAGCTGATCTTTCACATTTTCAGCCATGGCTGTTATTCGCTGCTGGACAGTGTCATTGGAGAGGGGGACCCTGTTAATTTTGTTGCTTGCTTTCTCCCCAAGCAATAAATTAGTCATGATCTTGGCAGCTGGTTTGACTAAATTCTCACCTATCGAATGAGGTTTACCTGTTTTTGCGATGAGAAGGGATACCCTATATGATGCCTCTGTAGCCTTCGCAGTTTCCACCGGTGAAAAAAACTGTGATGCCACTTCGTCATTTGTTTCTTGAGTTGTTTCTTCATCACATTTTCTCTCAAAAACACTTAATGTTTCCCAATGTAATCTTTGTGTTTGCTCTCAAAATGTCGCTTGAGCTTGGCGGGTTTCATAGCCTCGTTCGCCAACGACTCGTAGCACAAAACACAGTGTGGATTGGGATCCTCTTCATCTCCAGTCCAAACAAATCCAAATCTTATGTAGTCGCTGTGATATTCTTTTTTCACTTTAGTGATGGACTTTCCACGTTCAAGCCGAGTTTCACAGCTTTCAGCCGGGTGGTGGTTACACGGCGAACCGCTCTCCTGGGACTCAGTAACACACACAAAATGACTTGTTGCTGCGGCTGAAGCACTTGAAGCTGCTGAATCACCTGCATCAGGACGATGCCCCTTGCCTGTCGCGTCAGATTGTTCATTTAATTTTCTTTTAACTGACCCTGTATTTAGCTATCAATCCATCTTGTCAGTTGACCGCTCAAAATGACCGCGCAAATCATTTATGACGTAAAAACGTAAAACGAACCTACGTAGCTACGCAGCTGCGTAGGTTCGTTTTACGATCTAAGATCTACACATTGCTGCGTAACTAGGCTATATCTATGCTACCAGTGGTCCGCGGACCACTCTTTGAGAAAGACTGCCTTAAAAGGACATAAAAACTCTGATGTCTAGCAACTTTTTTTATACTTTATACTTGGTCCCAAACGCCTCCAAAATGCATTTTCTATTGACATAGTAACTCTGCATGGCATTAATTTGGCCTCCAGCAACACCGTAAGGCAGGGGTGTCAAACTCAATCACAGAGAGGGCCAAAATTGACACGGTCCACATTTATTGAACAGGATAGACATATTGGATAAAGTGCAAAAAGATATGGAACATATTTAGGTAGGCTACATTCTCCTAGTATGCACATGTGTCAGAGCCAGAGGTTTGGAATCTTTTCTTAGCTGCCAGTTTAATGTTTGGGGTTCTGTGGAAATCCTCAGTGAGTGAAGGTGTGCATCAGTGAGACGACTCCTGTGTGGGTTTTTGTTCATCTTCATCACAGAGAAAAGCTGCTCAAACAGGTATGTGCTTCTAAACATGCAAAGCATCTGAGCAGCATGAAGCAGTTAAATTTTCATTTCTGTACTGCAAAGTCGGCAAATGCGCTCAGTTTATCAGCAGAATGCTGTCGGGAACACAGCGGTGGAGATGGTTTGTCAGTGTTTGGAAACACATGGTGACCAAAGTTTCCTTGCTGCATCAGAGTCTCCCACAGGCAGCTTGGATTGGAACACTCTCACTATATCATACATGTCCGTAATCACACGGCCCTGAAGCTGGAGGTTTAACAGTGAGATGCTTCGTTATGTCGCACAAAAAGGCCAGCTCACATTGCCACTTTTCGTCCCAGAGAGCTGTGGTGTCTTTCCCTTTACTTTCCAAAGACTGGTAGATTTCCTCACACAACTCGAAAAATCTAATCAGCACTTTCTCTCTCTTATAATGTTAACTGTCTGTGTCACAGTGCTTATTATATGTTCCATTTCCAGAGCTTTAATACACAGTGCTTCCTGGTGTATGATCCTCCTGCATCCTGCCCACTAATCCGTTTTTTTCACCGCGCATCTGCCCCGTCACTTTGTCCCGGGGCAGTTTCCTTTCGCACACATTTAAATACTTTCTCAAATATATATTTTCCTGTGGTACTAAAACCGGTGGGCCAGTTATGATGAACATGATATTTTCTTGCGGGCCGGATATAATCGTACCTTGAGTTTGACACCCATGCCATATGGAATCTTGGTGTCATCTTGGATCAGGATATAAAATCAAATAAAATGTATTTGTATAGCCCAATATCACAAATTATACATTTGTCTCAGTGTGCTTTACAGACTGTACAGGTTACGACACCCTCTGTCCTTAGACCCTCACATCGCACAAGGAAAAACTTCCTAAAAGAAACCCTACAATTAAAGGGGGAAAAATGGAAGAAACCTCAGGGAGAGCAACTGAGGAGGGATCCCTCTCCCAGGACGGACAGACGTGCAATAGATGTTGTATGTACAGAATAAACAACATAGTACAAATACAACATTTGACAGAGAATGATGTTGTGTTGAAAAAGAGAAAGTTTGGATGAATCCAGGAAAATGTCAAAAAGGCTTCCCGTTGTCCAGCAGGACCAGGACAGCAGGCGCAGCCACGATTCCTGATCCTCACGTAAACTTTATCAGTGGCAACCTGCCACATGAGACACAGAAACTCCGGGGATGATACCCCGGATGATGAGTTAGTAACATACATTTAAATAATTACATACAGATAGAGAGGGAGAAGAAGAGAGGGAGGGGAGGAGAGAGGAAGAGAAGGAAGAGAGCAGGGAGGTGTTCCCCGGCAGTCTAAGCCTATAGCAGCATAACTAGGGGCTGATCCAGGGCAAACCTGAGCAAGCCCTAACTATAAGCTTTATCAAAAAGGAAAGTCTTTAGCCTACTCTTAAATGTGGAGAGTGTGTCTGCCTCCCGAACACAAACTGGAAGCTGGTTCCAATGGAGAGGAGCTTGATAGCTGAAGGCTCTGGCTCCCATTGTACTCTTAGAGACTCTAGGAACCACAAGTAACCCTGCAGTCTGGGAGCGCAATGCTCCAGTTGGTTTATAAGGTACTATGAGATCTTCAAGATATGCTGGAGCCTGACCATTAATTGCTTTGTAAGTCGGGAGAAGGATTTTGAATTCTATTCTGTATTTCACCGGGAGCCAGTGCAGAGCAGCTAATACACGAGTAATATGATCCCGTTTCCTTGTTCTTGTCAATACACGTGCCGCTGCATTTTGGATCAACTGAAGAGTCTTCAGCGACTTTTTGGGACAACCTGATAACAATGAGTTGCAGTAATCCAGCCTTGAAGTAACAAATGCATGGACTAGTTTTTCTGCATCATTTTGAGACAGGATGTGTCTTATTTTTGCAATGTTACGTAGATGAAAGAAGGCAGTCCTTGAGATTTGTTTTATGTGGGTGTTAAACGACAGATCTTGATCAAAGATGACTCCAAGATTCCTTACAGTGGTGCTGGAGGCCAAGTTAATGCCATCCAGAGCTTCTATGTCATTAGAAAATGCGTTTCGGAGGCGGTTAGGGCCAAGTATAATAACTTCAGTTTTGTCTGTGTTTAACATCAAGAGGTTGCTAGACATCCAAGTTTTTATGTCCTTAAGGCATGCTTGAAGTTTAGCCAATTGATTGGTTTCATCTGGTTTAATTGATATATATAATTGGGTATCATCCGCATAGCAATGCAAGTTTATAGAGTGGTTCCTTATAATATTGCCCAAAGGAAGCATATATAAGGAGAATAGAATCGGTCCAAGTACAGAACCCTGCGGAACTCCAAGACTGACTTTGGCTGTCATGGAGGATTTATCGTTAACACATACAAATTGAGATCGCTCAGATAATAGGACTTGAACCAGCTCATCGAAAGCAGCACTTAGGTCTAACAAGACAAGAACTTTGTCTGATGCCAATAGAAGGTCACTTCACTTTCACCAGTGCCGTCTCTGTGCTATGATGAACTCTAAATCCAGATTGAAAAACCTCAAATAAACTATTATTAAGTAAAAAATCACATAACTGTTTTGCAACTGCCTTCTCAAGGATCTTAGCGAGAAAGGGTAGGTTAGATATCGGCCTATAGTTGGCTACAACCTCTGGATCAAGACTAGGTTTTTTAAGAAGTGGTTTTATTACAGCTACTTTAAAGGATTGTGGTACGTAGCCAGATAATAGAGACAGGTTGATCATATTTAATAACGAGGTGTTAATTAAGGGTAAAACTTCTTTAAACAGTTTAGTTGTAATCGGGTCTAAAAGGTTGATGGCTTAGACGATGAGATTGTTGAAGTTAGTTGGTTAAGGTTGATTGGAGTAAAACAGTCTAGATATATTTCAGGAGTTACAGATGTTTTTAAAATTCCAGAGGTTGAAGTTAAGTCATTACCAATTGAGGTCAGGAGGAGATTAATTTTGTCTCTAATAATTATAATTTTATCGTTAAAGAAGCTTATGAAGTTCTCACTACTGAGAGATATAGGAATAGAAGGCTCTGTAGAGCTGTGGCTCTCTGTCAGCCTGGCCACAGTGCTGAAAAGAAACCTGGAGTTGTTCTTATGTTCTTCTATTAAGGAAGAGTAATAAGCTGCTCTGGCATTACGGAGAGCCTTCTTATACGTTTTAAGAGGATCTAACCAGACTAAACGAGATTCTTCCAATTTAGTAGAACGCCATTTACTTTCAAGATTTCTCGACTTTTGTTTTAGTTCGCGGATTTGTAAATTAAGCCATGGAGCTTTCTTTTTTTGTTTTATGATCAGACAGAGTCGAGTGTTATTCGCAGTGAGGCTGCAGCGCTATCAACAAGATGATTCATTTGGGAGGGACTAAAGTTAGCATTGAAGTCCTCCATTATATTGATATTAAGTCCTGGTATTGAATTAAGTGCTGATGGAATCACTTCCTTAAATTTAGTCACAGCACTTTCATCGAGCGTAGGATATTTTGGCTTGTAGTCCAGTAACAGGACTTCAAAAGTTATTAAAGAATGGTCTGATAAAAGAGGATTATGTGGACACACTGATAAACTTTCAATTTCAACACCATATCCGAGAACAAGGTCCAGAGTGTGGTTTAAACAGTGAGTTGGTTCATGTACATTTTGACTGAACCCAATTGAATCTAACATTGAGATAAATGCATTATTAGGCTTTCACTATCAACATCCACATGAATATTAAAGTCACCTACAATAATTACTTTATCTGTTTTAAGGACTAAACTTGATACAAATTTTGAGAATTCAGATAGAAATTCAGAATACGGACCAGGAGGGCGGTACACAGTAACAAATAAAACTGGCTTTGTTTTCCATGTTGGGTTTGAGAGCGTAAGAACAAGGCTTTCAAAAGAGTTAGTTTAGTTTAGGTTTAGGATTGATCAAGAGGTTTGAGTCAAATATGGCCGCAACTCCACCTCCTCAGCCATTACCTCGAGGAATGTGAGTATTAATATGACCAGGTGGAGTGGATTCATTTAGACTGACATATTCTTCATGTCTCAGCCAGGTTTCAGTGAGACAAAATAAATCAATCGTATTATCTGATATTAAATCATTTACCAATCCAGCTTTCGTTGATAAAGATCTGATGTTTAAGGGCCCACATTTAATATTTTGATTTAGTTGCACTTTTGCAGCGGTGGTGTTTATTTTAATTAGGTTTTCATGTATAACTCCTCTTCTGTTAACCATAGATTTTATTAATTTCAGTGGTCGTGGGGCAGACAGTCACAATGGGGATTTGAGTGGGTATGGTATGTATGGTATTAACTCCCACATAAAACAAATTTCAAGAACTGCCTTCTTTGATCTACATAACATTGCAAACATAAGACACATCCTGTCTCAAAATGATGCAGAAAAACTCGTCTTGTTATTTCAACGCTGGATTATTGTGATTCCTAATTATCAGGTGGTCCCAAAAAATCCCTTAAAACTCTTCAGTTCATCCAAAATGCAGCGGCACATGTATTGACAAAAGAACTGGGAAACAGGATCATATTACTCCTGTATTAGCTGCTCTGCAGAATGCAGGTTTACCTAGAGTTTCTGTCCAGTTTGTGTTCAGAGGCAGACACCCTCTCCACATTTAAGAGCATGCTAAAGACTTTCCTCTTTGATAAAGCTTATAGTTATATACGTATATATATGTGTATGTATATATACGTATATATATGTGTATGTATATATATATATATATATATATATATATATATATATATATATATATATATGTGTGTATATATATATATATATATATATATATATATATATATATCTGAATGAATTCATGTCCCTTTAAATGCATGTTACTGAATTCGGGGCATCATCCCCGGAGTTTCTGTGTCTCTCATGTGGCAGGTTGCCACTATTAAAGGTTACATCTGGATCATGAATCGTGGCTGCACCTGTTGCCCTGGTCCTGCCTGATACCCACGTTAATATATATATATATATATATATATATATATATATATATAATATACAGTATATCTCAAAAGTGAGTACACCCTTTAGATTTTTGCAAATATTCTGTTATATCCTTTCAGGGGATAACATTATCCTACTGAAACTTTGATATAACTTAAAGTAGTCAGTGTGCTGCTTGAATAACAGTATAGATTTATTGTCCTTTGAAAATTACTCAGTACACAGCTGTTAATGTCTAAACAGCTGGCAACAAAAGTGAGTACACCCCATAGTGAACATGTCTAAATTGTGCCCAAAGTGTCAATATTTTGTGTGACCACCATTGTTATCTAGCACTGCTTTAACCCTCCTGGGCATGGAATTCACCAGAGCTGCACAGGTTGCTTCTGGAATCTTCTTCCACTCCTCCACGACGACATCACGGAGCGCACGGATGTTGGACACCTTGCACTCCTCCACCTTCCTCTTGAGGATGCCCCACATGTGCTCAATTGGGTTTAGGTCTGGAGACATACTTGGCCAGTCCATCACCTTAACCTTCAGCTTCTTCAGCAAGGCCGTTGTCATCTTGGAGGTGTGTTTAGGGTCATTATCATGTTGGAAAACTGCCCTACGGCCCAGTTTCCGAAGAGAGGGGATCATGCTCTGCTGCAGGATGTCACAGTATATATTGGAATTCATGTGTCCCTCAATGAAATGCAGCTCCCCAGTGCCGGCAGCACTCATGCAGCCCCAGACCATGATGCTGCCACCACCATGCTTGACTGTAGGCAAAACACATTTGTCTTGGTACTCCTCACCAGGGTGCCGCCACACACGCCGGACACCATCTGACCCAAACAGGTTTATTTTGGTCTCATCAGACCACAGGACATGGTTCCAGTAACTCATGTTCTTGGATTCATTGTCTTCAGCAAACTGTTTGCGGGCTTTCTTATGCATCGGTTTCAGAAGGGGCTTCTGTCTGGGGCGACGGCCATACAAACCGATTTGATGCAGTGTGCGGCGTATGGTCTGGGCCCTGACAGGCTGACATCCCACTTCTGCAACCTCTGCAGCAATGCTGGAAGCACTCGCACGTCTATTTTTGGAAACCAACCTCTGGATATGACGCTGAGCACGTGGACTCAACTTCTTTGGTCGACCCTGGCGAGGCCTGTTCCGAGTGGAACCTGTCCTGGAAAACCGCTGTATGATCTTAGCCACTGTGCTGCAACTCATTTTCATGGTGTTGGCAATCTTCTTATAGCCAAGGCCATCTTTGTGAAGCGCAATAATCCTTTTTTTCAGCCGCTCAGAGAGTTCCTTGCCATGAGGTGCCATGTTGTCCAGCATTCAGAGAGAATTGTGCCCAAAACACCAAATTTAACAGCCCTGCTTATCATTTACACCTGAATCCTTGTAACACTAACGAGTCACATGACACCAGGGCGGGAAAACAACATCATTGGGCACAATTAGGACATGTTCACTATGGGGTGTACTCACTTTTGTTGCCAGCTGTTTAGACATTAACAGCTGTGTACTGAGTAATTTTCAAAGGACAATAAATCTATACTGTTATTCAAGCAGCACACTGACTACTTTAAGTTATATCAAAGTTTCAGTAGGATAATGTTATCCCCTGAAAGGATATAACAGAATATTTGCAAAAATCTAAAGGGTGTACTCACTTTTGAGATATACTGTATATATTATTTAAAAAAAACTCCTTGATCCTTTTTTTTCCACTAAGACAAATTTGTAATGTGTGATATTTTGATCTCCGTTGCACTTCCTCCAAATTCCATACTTCAGCTTGGATCATGGCTCTCCTCCCCTTTGTATCTGCATTTCTCTACTGCTGGAAATGGTTGTTTCAGAGGCCTTGTCTTCCAGTGCATGGATTTTTGATGATGTCCCGTAGCTTCAACATGCTCTCTGCTTGGGCCACTGATGCATTGGCTGCTCATTTTCGCCCTGAACCATAACTGATTTAATGAGCCATTCGTAGTTTCACTGTACTGGCTGTGTGTACTTAGACTTGCATGGCTTAATCTTTGAGACAATTATATGCTACTGGCAGGATCAACTCGCTGTAATGCCTACATCTCTGACTTTGTCGTCCTGGGAGTCTCTGAAGTTCAACAAGACCCTGCACTTTGCCACCTTGTTATGGGTATGTCCAGAGGAGACCCAGGCGCCGAACACTAGACTCTGGAAATGGAGTAAGGTTAAATAGTTTATTAAAGCAATACTTTATAGTAGGCAGATGGTGAGAGAATACTGGTACAGCAGGCAGGCAGGAGTTGAGCGACAAGTAATGCTGTGATCCGGGGTAGTAGAAACAACAATCTGTCGATGAGTGGCTGGAAGACCGGGGTAGATAAACTGTGCTGGGATGAGTTGATTGTAGTCAGGTGAGCAGATTGGAGTTGAATGAGATCAGCTGCTGAAGTCTTTGGCCGCGCCCCTGCCACACACACACACACACACACACACACAAAGAGACAGGGAAAACATGGACCGGAACCCCCCCAGTACCCCCCCTCAACGGGAGCCTCCAGACGACCCACCAGACTTGTCCGGGTGGTCCCAGTGGAAATCCCGAATGAGAGAGTGGTCCAGTATGCGGGACAACCACATCCTCTCCTCTGGACCGTATCCCACCCAATCCACCAGGTACTGGTACCCACGGTCCCGTCGGCGGATTAGTCTGTGGATGATAACCAGAGGAAAGACTAACAGAGGCCCCAATAGCACGACAGAATGCCTTCCATACCTGAGACGAAAACTGTGGTCCCCGGTCAGAAACGATATCACTGGGGATGCCATGTAAACGGACCACATGGTTGACCAGGAGACCAGCAGTCTCGAAGGCAGTGGGGAGCTTGGGAAGGGGTATGAAGTGTACGGCCTTGGAGAATCTGTCCACGATGGTGAGAATGACTGTTTCCTTGGGAAAGTGGCAGACCAGTAACAAAATCCAAACCTATGTGACTCCACGGGCGACTAGGAACTGGGAGCGGACGAAGCAAACCGGAAGGAGCCTGGTGGGAGGCCTTGCTGTGGGTGCAGACCATGCAGGCAAGAACAAAGGCCCGGGAATCAGCCTCCATCGAAGACCACCAAAAGTGACGGCGAAGCAGGGAAAGAGTCCGGTTAACCCCTGGGTGGCAGGCAAATCGAGAGGCATGAACCCACTGAAGAACCTAGGAGCGCACAGAATCGGGAACAAACAGACGGTTATTTGGACCATTACCAGGATCAGGTTGATTCTTTTGAGCATTCCTGATAACTCCTCTATCTCCCACGTAACAATGCCCACTTTGCTGGAAGAGGGAACAATAGTATCAGGGGTGGCCGAATCCTGGTCAATGGAAAACAGTCTGGACAGAGCATCAGGTTTACCGTTCTTGGAACCTGGACGAAAAGTCAGTGTGAATTTGAACCTGCCGAAGAACAATGCCCAGCGAGCTTGCTGGGAATTTAATCTCTTGGCGGATTGAATGTAAACCAGGTTCCTGTGATCCGTCCAGGCGATGAACGGCTGCTCGGTCACCTCCAACCAGTGTCTCCACTCCAACGCCAGTTTAACCGCGAGTAGTTCCCTGTTGCCGACGTCGTAGTTCTGTTCAGCCCCAGACAGGCGTCTGGAGAAAAACGCACAAGGATGGAGCTTCTGGTCAGTCGTAGAGCGGTGGGACAGAATTGCCCCTACTCCAGAGTTGGAGATATCCACCTCGACGATAAACTGCAAAGTTGGGTCGGGATGAATGAGGACCGGAGCTGACGTAAACCGTCCCTTCAGCTCTGTAAATGCAGCCTCAGCCTGAGGAGTCCATGAGAAGGATGCTGCCGGGGATGTAAGTTGATTGAGGGGTCCGGCAACCCGGCTGTAGTCCCTAATGAACCGGTGATAGAAGTTAGCGAAACCCAGGAAACACTGAAGCTGCTTCCGAGTGGTAGGTTGGGGCCACTGAGCCACTGCTTGAACCTTTTCTGGATCCGTCCTGACCTGCCCCCTCTTGATAATGTACCACAGGAAGTCCACCGAATCCACATGAAACTTGCATTTCTCGGCCTTCACAAACAATTTATTCTCCAGAAGCCTCTGGAGAACTTGTTGCACGTGTTGTACATGCTTCTCCAAAATGCAGAAAAAATAAAAATAAAAATCAGGATGTCGTCCAGATAAACAAATACAGAACGATTCAGCAGGTCTCGGAGGAAGCCACTTGAAAAGGTGCTTGTTGATTTTCCTCTCCACTCCCACCACACATGACATAGGAACTTCATAAACTGATGAGTCTGGGCATTTCATTGGTAGTCCTGATTTTTCAATCCTTCTCAGCTACTTGACTATCTGCTTTTCAGAGACAGGAAATTGTCAAACCATTTCCCTTGGGTTTTTCGGGTAGAGCATAAAAATCTAGCTGGATTCTCCTACTAAAACTTTAACATCAGAAAATCTGAATAAATGTAATTCACGTTTTCCTACCCATTCAATAAAACCTTT
This sequence comes from Cottoperca gobio, assembly GCF_900634415.1. Taxonomy (NCBI): domain Eukaryota; kingdom Metazoa; phylum Chordata; class Actinopteri; order Perciformes; family Bovichtidae; genus Cottoperca; species Cottoperca gobio. The sequence continues at coordinate 894,572 of NC_041357.1, forward strand.
ATATTTATTGAATTTTACTTAATTCTTTAAGCATTGGTATGGAACACTTCTAGTCAATCTTAGTAATAGAACAAACTTCATGAGCCTCAGTTGTCCTTGTCCTTACTTTATTATTGCAACACAAATCTGACATGAGGATCTTGGCTAATTACCTTTGGAGTCGGGAGCATCATCAATCCTTATCTTATGTTAAACTCCAGACATCCAGAGCCTCCTCACATAAAACATGCAAATGACTCTGATACCTCTCAAAATACCAAACCATGACAATGCACAAATCCTCCATTCCTTTATGTCAATACATTTCTACCATAGGAATATTAGCTCTTCCAATAGTTACACAGTGTTATGATCCTCTCAGCCTATTTAGGGATTTGGCAGTGGGTTAAGTTTGTTTCACACAACATTTTTGAGGAAGACCCTGAGATCCAGGTCATTCCCAAAGGTGTGAGTCAGTAATCCAATATGTCACATGTTGCTCCAAGTTGAAATTTGAACCCTCTCAATATCAGTATACCAGTATGATATCAGGTATTGTTGTTTGCATTTCTGAAAGCAGAACAATATTTTGCTATTCTAATAATTTATATTCCAATATCTGCAGATAAATATTTTTTCAATCTTGAATCTCCAAATACTTTATTAAATTATGCATAAAACATGCAGGCTTAAATGGTTATTATGTAAAAGGCACCTTCATTACAAATACTATGATGAAATTCAGCTTAACACTATGATTGGACTATATATGATCCCAGAGAGTCATTATCAGTTGAGTTGAGTGAACAATAGGTTCTTCTACAGTTTCTTCCTTCCAGCTAAAGGGGTTAGGACACAGAGCACAGCCTTCAGGAACAAACACTTTGTCTATGTGACTGAGATTCACTGTAGCTTCATGTTACAAGCTGTCCATCTCTTTCTGACTGTCTCTGTTTCTGTATCTCTCTGTGTGCAGTCCATGCTGGAGTCTCAGTACTGGTATTATATCTTGGAGATGAGCTTCTACGGCTCTCTTCTCTTAAGCGTTGCCTTTGATGTCAAGAGAAAGGTGAGTAGTGATTATTAAAGGCCAACATTTAAACTTCTTTAAATCTCCTGCATTCCTGATGTTTAAATACCCTGCTATTATTCCCAAAAGTAATGTAAATGTCTGACACAGTATATTCACATGTGTGTCAAGTAATATATTTAGTTGTCAATAAATAGGTAATTAAAGCTTAAACATATTCAAGTCTGTATTATTTTGAATCCCAAACATCACAAGTTGCAAAACAAATTAGAAAGACATTAGAAGCTTACAATTGAACATTGCCATTACTACTCTGACCATTACTATTATTATTACGTTATATGGGAGACAGAGAGGGAGCAGGTAGTGGCCTCACACATCATGGACTGCTGAATAGCCCCATGTAAAATCAACAAAGCGTCACAATCATGCATCGACTCCCAGGGCTTGTAACAGTACCGGGTCATGGAACATTTGCTACATTTTCATTTTTACAGTAGTTATTCGAACATGGTGCAGTCTGAGCTTTATATTACCTCATCCAGTGAAAAACACAATTAATATAAAAAATGGTGCAAAAAAGGTTGAGACCCATGATTCAGACAACCCTGACCATGTCCTATCTTAAAGTGAACAAAATTGGCTGGACCATGACACTAGTGAAGCTTAAACATTGCAATGTCAGTTGGCCCTTTGAGCAGGTCAGAAGCTCTGGATATGTATTGTCCCCCGAGCCATTAGTGTCACCATCAGGATAAAGTTTTCATATGCACACAAGAAATGTGACGTAAATGGTAGATAGCTATGACATGTGCTGAAAACAATCAAGCTCCCCAGACGATGTGAGATGTTAATAACATTGTAGCCTCAACAAAGTGCTAATGGAAAGTAGTTTAGTTTTCTGGTAAAGACGATATGTTTTGTTGGTTAACTTATTGATTTGATTATTTTCTTCTTATAGGACTTTAAGGAGCAAATCATTCACCACTTGGCCACACTGGTGCTCTTATCATTCTCCTGGTGTGTCAACTACATTCGTATAGGAACGCTGGTCATGATCATCCATGATGCCTCTGATGTTTTACTGGAGGTCAGTTACAGCAACAAACACCCTGCAAACCCCTCAAAACCCCATGTTATATTCAGTGTCATCAAAATAAATGTTTTGAAAACAGCTGGTTAATGTCAGTGAAATATTCTGGTTTAATTGTTTAATTTGTTTAATTTAATTGTTCTTAAACCATGGCCATGAGGTCGGGCGTAGGCAGTTGCTGTGGAGGGCGACTGGGCAGGCACCAATCTAGTTTGGATGCCGACTCGAAGCTAGCAAGCTGGAATGCAGGCCCAACACTAACTGACAGAGAGGCTGGAGTGATAGTAAAGTTATCTGCCCGTCCATGTAGCAACTTCACTAGCTAATGCTTTGAAGACTGTAGCTGGAGTGCCAGTGGCAAAGCTGCGTTCTTCTGCTTTAGTGGATTAGAAGTCACTGAATGGCATGAGTAACCTCTTTAAATTCATCTGCAAAAGGTCATTCATCTTTTTGGCCAGATTATTCTGTCAGGCTAGAGCAAGGGTGTCAAACATAACTTTGCAAAGTGTACAAATTAGTTGTTTTGATCATAAAGTAAAATACTGTTCTAGATACCTGTGACAAAATGTTTTATGCCTTTGTAAATACACTGTGATCTGTAAGTTGGAAATGCACATGTGTAAATCATAAACTGAGGCATAATATTGTTGAAATTGCACCTTTTTTTCTTAAGAAATTTCAGGTTGTTCATAATGCTTTGTAAAAAGATAGTTCATTACATGTGAACATTTTCAGAATGTACTTGTACTTTCTTGCACTAAAACGAAGGGAAAAATTTGGAGTTGTCGTTAATTACAGGTTGTTATGCTGGGATTTTACTGGTCTGGCCCACTTGAGATCACATTTTGCTGCATGTGGCCCCTGAACTAAAATTAGTTTGACACCCCTAGGCTAGAGGGTGCAATGCAGGTGGGGAAGTCCAGGCAGAAAGGAAGACTACAAACATTTAATGAATAAGTGGAGATACACTAGTTTACAGGCAGGTACAAGTACATGTACATGTACATGTATAGGTACACGTTCAAGTAAAGGCACAAGTATAGGTTCAGGTACAAGTACAGGTTAAGGTACAGGTAAAGGTATTTAGGATTTTTGTGGTCAGAATTACTGTAATTCCAATGGATACCTGGCTGGTTTAGATTATATGATACAGCAGAAAATAAAAAGTCTGTTCAAACTTGCTATGTGTTTTGAAATGTGGTGGATTTAACAATACAACTAATTTTTCTTTCAGTCTGCCAAATTATTCAACTATGCCAAATGGGAGAAAACCTGCAAAAGTATTTTTGTTCTGTTTGCCATAGTGTTTATAGTAACACGACTGATCATCTTCCCATTCTGGTAAGCTCATATAAGAGGTGTGTGTGTCTGTTTGTGTGTGTGTGTGTGTGTCTTTGTGTCTTTGTGTGTGTGTGTGTGAGAGAGAGAGAGAGAGAGAGAGAGAGAGAGAGAGAGAGAGAGAGAGAGAGAGAGAGAATCTGTATATGTATTCATGAGTAATTCATGATAAAGTAGAATATTTCAGTTCCTTGAAAATTGAAAGGTAAAGTAAAACGTAACAATTTATTTCTTCACGTCATGTGGACGGCCGTATCTTGCCCTGTGTTGATTACAGTCCACCATGCTGGATGTGGTACCCAGTGCCATTCAATCGTTAGAAAGCTTAGAATCTCGTCTTTTCCGTTTATACTCGGAAAATTGTTATTTTCCGTGGATGCAGCGCTGAGACCATGATTCCAAAATGGAGACCGGCCTCTAAGCGTTCAATTGACACCTCATATGAGCTAATAGGAGCTTCCATGCCTTATCTACAGCCTTCAATAGCCAATCAGTGTCAACTTGATAAGGAAGTGCCAACCCCTCTTCTTTTGTTTACAGATCGAGCCAATAGCAACTGAGTCTCCCGATGACTGACAAATCGTGTAGCCAATGAAATTTTGAACAATTTGATACCCTACTTCAATAGTTTTTTTTTTACAAATGTTATTATTTTTTTATTGTATTTATTATATTCAAGTTCAGAAGAAAATACAAAAAAAAAGAAATATTACAAAAAAATTGTTTATACTTCACTTACTCTGTCTCATTACTACTGACAGGGAATATGGGTATATAATAGTTATTTATGAGCAATACAAATAATATTTTATCAATAAATATTATAATATCTCCAAATGCATACCTGGTGTTACTCTTAGAAAAACCTGTCTAATATGTTATGTTTTTGTTCTGAAATTTTAACCTGAACTTGAATACTTGATGCTATGTTCCTATTGTGTTTTCCAGCTCACCACTACCAGCTATACCCATCTTCAGGCATCTTTTTCAACAAAAACATTCAGACAGAGTTTATTTTCTTCAAATTCAGTATATTCAGACCACTATTACTCAGTGCCAGAAGCACTTGGAGTGATTATGTTACTATTTAGCAAGAACAATAAGAGAGTTATCTTTGGAATGAGACCAAAACCATGCATATGGTGCAAATGGTTGAAGAGCAGCTTTTAATTTACTTTGGGTATGTCGTTTGTAGGTATTTTCGGGTAAATTCCCCCACACTGTAAGAGGTTAAAAGGTTCAACCATCATTAACTTGATCAAAAGAGCAGCAGCCATGCTCTCCTTGCTGCTGGTTCTGCTGCTTATATCTAGGGCTTGGTGTAAACATGGGAAACAATGAAGCTGCTCTTTAACTGAATGTACCTTTAGATACCTTGAGGTGTCAGAAAAGCCATTTAAGATCCTGACCATTATTTCTACATCCCCCACAGTTCAAGTACACCAAGGGTCACATTTCCTGTCACCTCTACTTTGCTAAAAAATTAAAAGCAACATCTCTCATTATTACACAATACAAGCTGAGGAGGTTGAATCAACACCTCTCTAAAACTGTTTCACAACAAACCGACTTCAGACATTCACAAAGAGGAAGGTAGGTGAAGGCCTCCAGGCCTGTTGGATTAGATCACATTACTGAAGAAGATCTTAGCGTAAAACAAATGATAAAACTATATGTCTGAGTTTGGTTTGTCTCATATCCATGACCTCCTTTTAGGTTACCTAGCCCACCCCACCCCCATCTGCTCACATATACTGTATGTGCAACATTTTATTTGTATCCATAAAACGTACAACATAATCTAATACATAGGACAAAGGTTGTAACCCTGGATAATAGAGAGTTTGGCTTGTTTCTATTCTAATATGTTTCAGGCTGATCCACTGTACCTGGGTCTACCCAGTACACCACTACCCTGCCTTCTTTGGCTACTACTTCTTCAACGTGATGTTGGTAGTCCTTCTTTGTCTGCACATATTCTGGGCCTACCTCATTCTCTGCATGATCAGAAAATTCATGTTTGGCACTGTAAGTCTGCTCAGTAAGAACCGTCTGTGATCTGTCTTTTTTCAAACCTGCTTTGATAGTTATAAAATATTTGCCCTCACACACCAAACTGGATGATTTGATTTTTCAATTTTTGGAATAATTCAACATAATGATTCCACCCTAAAGTTGGATTCATAGTCGATGAAGGGGTACACACGGATATATAAAACTTACATTCAGATAACTTGCCCTTTCTCATCACAGAACAGTTGTGTTCATTCATTCATAAAGAGAGGACGTTCTACAGTGTAATGGCTGTGTGTGTACCTGAAAAGGAGAATACAATATTATACATTATACAATACTATAAAATCACATAGAAGTATAGTTCTTGACATGTTTTGTTGACCAAGCACCTGGCCTGACCTCCTCCCTCTGTGATGGACAGTCAGAATTCCTACCGCTGCTCCAAGGCTTTGTCACTTGAGTGTAGACAATTGCCAGTATGGGTTATTTGCTGAAACGACTAGAGGGAAGTCACTATTTAGAGAGGAAAAGAAAGCGATCAGTAAAATCATCTCCAAACTTCTTTGACCTACCATACTTCCTATAGTTACCAACATTTCAGTTGCACGTACTTTAGCTTTGAGACTGTCAACGGCAGAAAAACAACAGCATCAGTAGTTTGTTCTAATGTCTAAAGCAACCTATGTTTACCTTTACCTGAAAATGACCTCTCACGACCATGTGACCTCCATGACTGTCAGGAGCTACGGGGGAAGTAGTATGACGTTACTGGCTCAACAAAGCATGTGACTAAAACAGGAGACTGCGGTTCATTTCCCATCAACAGTCAATGTTGATTTCTTTTAACCCTGACTGTGATCTTTTCTTAACCCTAACGAAGTAATTTTTGTTCCTAAACTTTTGAAGGAAGAAAAGGAAAACAGGTTATTTTGGGAGGCAATGACAGAAGACGTACAGTATGTTGTTGATCGTCTGACTCCTTGTGCTTCTTGCCCTGTTGAACTGCATTGCACTGTTAAGCAGGTTTTCATCATAACTGCTAGAATGATGGACAACTCTACAAAAAAAGACCTGAGTTGTAATAACGATAATTATTTATTAAATCAGATTACTCGTCTGTTACCTTTACAAAGACAGATTGTAGAAATAAATGTTGCTCTGATCTGTTGTTACAGTAGATAACCTGCCAGCTGTATTTTCAGTAGCAGTCCCTGACAGCACTGATCATTACGCAGACTGTGGGTATTTCACAGTGTCCTCACCTCACTGTGTCCATCTGTATAGTTTGTCTCTGCTCTGTGAAAAACAGCTTGCTTAGCTACCTGAAGCTAACAACTAACACTTAGCACTACTATTACTGTAACACCACTAGGTGTCGTTGTTAGAATTGCCCCAAGGATGTAACAAATCCAAAGAAAAACATATTTCCATAGTTGTTTTCTTAGTGAGGATATTAAGGGTGACATTATGTTTGACTGATATAACAACAGAGACAAACAAAAAGAAACCCCAAACTCCAGATCATTGTTCTCTGTAGTTCAGGTTCCAAATCTACTTTCAGGTGGACATCTTCCTTCACCTCATATTGGCTGTCTTTTTCCAAAATCTACTACATTTCTCTCTTTCTTATGTCACAGCTGACCAGAGATGAGAGAAGTGACAATGAGGAGGAAGAGGAGGAAGAGAGCAGCCTGACAGAGGACGAAAGGGAGGAACACCACCAACTTGCTAATCGATTGTCAGTCGGTGAGAAGGAGGACAAGAACGGCAGCTTTGGATGCTTATCTCATCCAGAGAACCTGTGCCGCTCAAAAACTGTAAACTGACTTATGCTAAGTATGATCATGGAGCCAAAGATATGAGAAACCTAAATGCACAATAAGCAAAGCGTGATTTATTCCTTCAGGTGATGGAACATAACTTTAAATGAGCCTTGCTGTCCTCACAGTGCTTTGAACGTGCCACATGTACAGCGGAAGAGACTTTGAGATGTTTATGTTTCTCTGTTCCTCCCCCTCCCGTCAGTGGCAGTGCTTCACTGTCCTGCACGTCAAAAGAGACCAACAAACAAAACAAGCAAACAAAACTCAATCCCCACTGTGTGCTCGTCAACACATTTGTTCTGTGTTGTTTGTGAAGGTTCCACACACTGCTACACCTCACTGTTTCATAATCAGGCCTGCTGGATTTATATCAACCCTTGGCACACAACGCTTATTTATTATTATTTTTATTATGGTCCCAGGGAGGTGATACAACAGAATTGTCCATTGATTGTGAGCTGAGGTGCAGGTGTTATGTAGCTGTGCTCACCTTAATGCACTCCTGGAACTCTTTGCACCACACGGTGTAGAACAGTCTATATTTCAAACTACACTGTGCAACTTTTATTTAGAGATGGAAACACTGTAACATGATCACCTCCTATTTCCCATGCAAAATGTGTATGATATCTTCTAATTATTCCCATAGATAACTGGACAAACACAGACAAAATGTGATGTTTGGATCCATTAAAGGAGCAATAGGTCAAATAGAACATTTTCAGTTATTTAAAGCCCTGATTCACATCCTGGTGGTCCTGGCCCCCACTAGACGTCACCAAAGCTTCACAGGAAAGCACAAGATTATTTTTTTATTTTAAGGGGTGTTTTTAAAAAATATACATTTGACCTTTATATCAGCAGGTTATTCATTTCAGTGAAGAATGAAATAGTTATTTTAAAAGTTTGGATTATTGTTTCAGATATAAACTACAACACAAGCAGCTATATTCACAGAGCCTCCCATCTGTGCTGAACAGCCTCAGCCTGCATTACAACAGTCTGCAGTTAATACAAGCAAAGAGCTGATAGAAAAATCCCATGGTGTTGATGGCCTAGTGGTCTAGTGGTACGGCTTCCAAATACAACACTTTAAGGAAGGAGGATGGCGTGCAAACCAAAACACAATATTTCCCTCACCTGAACAAAGTCTTTATTTTATTATTTTATTTTAGTCATCAATAGTGGATATATTGCTCAACAGTTATTTGTAGAGACACATGACGTCGCTCTGCGGATAGGGGCTTCTGATGTTTGATTGGAGGACGTGTTGAATGACTGCTGTGATGAGCAGATCTGCAGGTTTTAAAAAATATTAAGGGGCATTACTCTTGCATCAATAATGCTGTGCCAATGAACAATATGAAGTATTTGTTGCTGCTTTGCACAGCCAACTGCTTGTAGTCTTTTTTATTATGTGGAACTACTGTGGGACTAAGAGTGACTATCATGGAGCAATATGAAGTTGATGTGTTAAGGGAAAGGAATTTATCCTTTATGGGTTTTTTAAGCCACTGCATCTGTCAGATACATGAAGTGTATATGAAGTGTCACAATTTTGACATGCAGCAAGAACTATTTGTGTAATTGTAACTGTATTATGCTACAGGAGTAAAATTGTGAAAATCCTACATGTTGTGAAATTGTTTTTATGGATGATTTCCAATTGAGAGCTGTTTTTTGGTGGTAATTCCAATGTTTCCCACAAGATGGTGATCATCAACCTGCTCTCTGCTACTACTGTGTACTTCTCTTCCCCTCACCTGCTCTGTGCCGCAGGACTGTAAACTAAAAATGCCATGAAGAGATATTAGTCTACTACTGAGATACTGAGCTCAGTCTGTGAAATAATAATGGAGGAAAGTTGTTCTGTGCTTTTGTTAAATGTGTGTGTGACACACTCATCATCAGTAGCTGCACTGGGTCAAACTCCTTTTGAATAAACTTTGAGTTGAGGCAAAAAAGATTGAAAACAGCTAAAGTGGAGTTCTCAGACACAGTGTGAGGAGACCTATATCCACAGTGTGAGCTGCCCAGCCTGAGACTGGTGATTATAAAGCTCAAAGCAGAATATGGCCATGCTCTATCAGCTGGGATAATCACTTCTCCCTGCCTCCACAAAGAGCCTTCTGTGGTCAGTTCAGATTCCCACTGAGCAATGTGCCCCACTCTCAGCCACGTTCAAATCCAAAAACTGATTTCCCAGAGAAAAACACACACAACTGACAACTAAGACAGGCAGAGTGTGACTGCTGTGTTATCAGCTGAAGCTGTCGTCCAGGCCATCACACCAGTATGGGACAGATGCTGGTTTCTCCCTGACCACAGTTACAATTTCGCTGCCATATAAACAAGGCTCTTAACGCGATAAAAAAGAAAACCCTTTAACCTAACAGCACACATACATGAATGTACAGATCTGAAAACTCTAGTGAAAAAGGTGACAAGATACAAAACCTAAATGAGGGGGTCTGGGGGCATTCTCCCCTGGAAGAGAATGTTGATAATATTTTAATACACAAATGAAGCTGTATTGAACTCTAGTGTTTGGAGTTAGTTAGTTTTTTCTTTTAACACTTTTTATAATTCTTCCATTTTTTACTTTTTCTTAGAAGCAGCAAATAGAAATTACAAGTAACTTGTACGTAGTTACTTTCCACCAGTAACATTAGAGAGGGAGGTTGATTTAAACAGTCAGCACCGTTATCTACGCTGCTGCGTTGTTCTGTAAGGCAGCAGCTACAATGCTGTTACTGCCACTTTATTTGCTCAGGCAGCAGGTAATCAAACACAGCAAACTCTTGCATGCCATAGATAGACAATCATTCATGTCACTTTAGCCCCAGCAAATGAAGTGCTGCACTGTAGCCTGTAAAACATGGCAACAGTAACAATGCATGGTAATGTTCGCTACAAAATAAAAGCTGACACATTCGCCAACATCGAGGGTAGAGGGGGATTTCTGATTGGCCAATAGAAATTCCACAGACAATCCAATAAGGTGGACACAGTGTTGTTGAGACTGTGTGTATCTCAAAGACACTGGGTTGATGCTAGCCTGGATCAGAAGGAAGGACTCATAGCACAGACAGACAATGTATATTCTCAGTCATTCTCTCCTCATTCACTCATTTACATTGAAATCGCTTTAAGGAATAATTTAACACCCCCAGAAAATCTCCTCTTTGCTGAACTCCAGCGGTTTAACTTCTCACCTTGCTGCAGTGAAGTACAGGTGAACTCCAGGACCCTGTGACATCACTGGTGCGTGTGGTTACAGGTGCAACAAATGTAAATTATTTTCAAATTCAGATTTTTTTTTGTTCAGATATTAGTTTGGGTAATAGGTATATTAAACACACATAGCTTTATTTACATGGTTTTTTTTGTTATCATATGTGACATACACATAAACGGAATATGCCAAAAGTGCTGAAACCTTAAACTGATTTGGGTTAGGGTTTATTTATTTTATTCTTTCATCCTTCAGGAAGAAAGCATGCTGCTTTGTAGAGCTGAATAAAAGTTTGTCTGTCAGGATTTTGGTGTGACATTTAATAGAACACTTTGGGATATTATATATGTTTCCTATTGCAAACAAATCACATGTTCAGACCCAAACCCACAATGTTGTATTGTTCTGTCATTACTTTATCTACCCTGTCTGTGGCTCTCAAACAGAAACCCATTGGATCCTACTGAAGACATCTCACAAATATACAGCATAGTTTCGGAAAAAAACAAACAAACTCAGTTCTAATTTAAATATTTGTTGACTCCCCACATATATTCCTCATGAATTTTCTGATGTCTCACCCTGGGGTCAACCCAACCAGGACAGGTCCAACAAAACCATTTCTTTATGGAGCTACATTTGTGCAAGAAGGGCATTGTCTATTGTCCTAAATATTATTGTATTCTGGACCATTAACATTTACCTTCATTGGAAATAAGGGGCCCAAACCAAGAAAAGCAGACCCAGACCAAGATACACTAAATGATATGGTAATGTGTCCACACAGTGTATAACACATTTTATTATTCAGTTCAGAGAATCATATCCAGGAAACCATTTGTTGCAACCAGACCATTCAGCATCAAGGCCGGAAGTCCTGGGTGGGTTTGATATAGCGATCACTTTAACTCCTGATTAATGCTTATGAGGGGACAGATCTACTATATATAAGATATAAAGATATAAAGGTCATACTCAACTTGATAATATTTTGTCAGCTCCTGTTTTCAAGGTCAAGAATGAACTTCAATCCGAACTTTCAAGCCAACATGGACAATAATTCCCCTTCAGGGGTTCCGATGTAGCCAGCGGTGATCAAATACTTTCTCTTCTGTGCACCGCTCAATTGTTTACAGTCCGATTAACAACTTGATTTGGAATTGACAGACAATGTCTACGACATCGTTTCATAAGTGGCCAGTTTACCAGCTAATTTTAAGATAACAAAAAGCGAAATCCTCGTCAGATGATAGCCAATGGTTCCCAGAATGCATTTTGGCCAATGAGGTCCGCCTCTTTTGCTCTCCACACGATCTGTTTACCTGAATACAACCAAAGATCATATAAATGCAGAATCAGTTATTTCTGTGCCCGTTTTTAGATTTCATTACATTTTGATTATCATTATTATTATTATTAGTTTTTATTGTTTTAGGAATAGGCCAATTCACTCTGTGACTCTGAAATGATGATGTAAAACTTACATTTCAGTCATGCCAAAACCTTTTCTTACAAATAAAAACCTGAATGCCAAAAGGTGCCACGCACGCGCGCACGCACACGCTAAAAAAATTCTCTGCACTTTTTCTCCACTTGAAACCACGTGTAGGGTTTCAACCTCCAGCAGTGACAGACAGCTTCACTGACCAATGAGAATGTTGGGATTTCTCGGTTTTTTTCTTGGGTCAGGGTTTAATGGTACCAATCTGACATGAGTAGAGGCTGGCCCGGGTGGTGTAGGCGTGCCCTGCACTAGAAAGTCACTCCAGCCTGAATTATTGCAATTTCTCCAACCTGAGGAAAACTTCGCCGTCCGCCCAGTGCTTTGCAAAGCGCTACAGTCCCCTTACAATAAAACCACCCACCTCTTCCAGTGTATTCTAACCTGCTTTGCTTTATCATGCATAACAGCCTTGTTACCCATTCGCTCCTCTCTCTTCTCTGCATCGGATTGAGTGGTAAGTACTGACTTCGAACTCTTTACGAATGAGCTCTATGCTGTACGCCTATTTCTCTTAGATATAGGTCAACTAAAGTAATCAGTTTCCTCAGTTTAAAAACCGAATGTGTTACTAAAGAACAGTTCTATGAAGTTGACTGTTGTTTCCTCCTGTTTGGTTGTATTCCTCAGAAAGCGATCACTATGAGTAATCATTTGAGTAATTAGGCTTCTGCAGATTTGTTTTAACAAGTTGAGCTCTGAAGTTGAACGTGGCTCAGAGTCGGGGAGCATGAGAGCACACCGTTAGTCAGTTCACAGAGTTCGGACAGGAGGCTTATGTTTGCCCATCGTGGCTGCTGTTTGATGGAACCTGTCCCTCCCCACAGCCCAGTCTGAGCTGCAGACAGATGAAGTGATTCCCAGGCTGCTGTCGGGGCAGGAGGCGCACCTGTCCTCCGACCACACTGTCCGCACACTGCGGCGCCGCTCCCTTGACGCCCTGGGGGGAGGACACTCTGAGCCGAGTAACATGATTCTGTCACTGCCCGCTTTCGGAAGGAGCCTGTATCTAAATCTGACGCAGGACAGCACGTTTCTCTCGGAGGACTTCGTGATCGAGGAGAGACACGGGGACCAGAGAGCAGCAGTGAGCCGCTTATCCATGAACCAGCTCTGCTTTTACTCCGGATCCATCATCAACCAAACAGATTCTCTGGCATCAATGAGCACCTGTGGCGGCCTGGTAAATTCATCTTTAATTGTTCGATTTGTTGATAGCTGATATGTCATTCAAATAATCCAGGCAGCGCCACATGATTTATATGAATGCAGTGAAAAGGCAGATGAGATTCCAGCAGTTTGGCCTGTAGAGACTCTCCATGTTAGCAGCAGCCACTCTGCTCAACTCTGAGCATCTGTTTGAGCTCCTGTCTCTTCAGGCATTGTAGTTAATCTCTTAAACCTACAGTCATGTGCTAGTATTTCAGATTGATGGAATGGAGCAGCATACAAAAACACAGTCATTTTAACAACCTTAAATTCCTATTTTGAGAGGAAACAAAAGGGGAACTATGTATGTTAAGTATAACAAAACACTCACGTTCCACGTACTAGCTCTTTATGGAGCTTTCAAAAGCATCTGCAAGAGATGAGATGTGGCTGGAAGCTTAGAAAAAGCTAGTAATGGACTACGACGTAAGATTTTTGGTTAAAATCTTGATTTGTTTGTGATACTGACAGAGTGGAATAAGATGATTCCTCCAAACATAAAGCTACTCAGGGGAAATAAAAAGGGGGAAATGTATTGTAAGAAGTCAAACCAGTGAAATGACAGCAAAGGCTGGCCAAAACAACAGGTTACACCTTCACCATGACTCTCACTGTCTGTGGGTCTGCTGTTCTGTAGCACAGCCTGACCTCCCTGTGGAGGGAGGGGAAAGAAAATATGAATTTCAATTCAGAAGCAATAAAGTTCTACATTATCTGAGGCATTTAGATAATGTTCTTGTGTAAAGAGTGCAGGTAAGGGTTCAGGCTCCGTCCTGGACTCTTCTGCAGAAATATACTTGAAGCCAGCTCTTAAAGTACACTGGCCTCCTTTATTTCCTCTATATATCCTCAATGACAGTTTCATCATTCATCTGACCTACAATGAATGAGCAGATAATTGTCCAGCTGTGTATAAGACTGTGAGACACACATGGTGGGTTTACATGGAAAAAACACTGGCAGCTGCAGCAGTTGAACCTAGGGTTGCAAAATTCCAGGAATATTCAAGGTGGAAACATTTGTTGGGAATTAATTAAAATGGACATATATAGAGGTTATTTACTCAGGCTGTGTTTACCATGGTATACATAGCAATTATAAACAAACCTTTTACCTATCATAAGCAGGTACACCTTCTCATTCACATTGAATGAGAAGGTGTGTCCAAACCTTTGACTGGTACTGTAACTGTAAACTTTTAAAATATATGAAAAACAATCAACAATTTAGTTGAGTTGAACTTTAATTAAATTAGTTGTCTCAGTACAGTAGTGTTGGGTGCACATGTGATGGGAGGATGCACTGTGCATGCAGAGGGTTGTCCTTTTACTGAATTCCTGTTTGATGGGATGCTGGCTAATGATCTGTACATGTGATGGAAAAGTGCGCTGCTCAATGTCTTCTTTTTGTAGTTTTGTCAACCATTCCCATCAGTAATAATAACACTGTACTCCCCAATAGAACCCAAATGATGCATCAGAAAAAATTGGCGTATCAGGCCATTAACAGCGGTACCAATACATATGTTTTCCAACAGATACATTTATTCTTACATTGTAAAATATCCCTTTGATAAATGACATTTAGCAAAATATTTATTTAGGTTATGTGTTCACTCTCAAATATCAGTATGAATAATCCATTATTGTTTGGGTTTTCTCACCAAGATGATTCCATAAAAAAAGCCAGTCCGACAAGTCCTGAAACATGAGGAACACGACACATTTATTTAGAAGAGACCTGAAAGATGAATGTTAAAATAATTAGTCCGTTGTAAACATTTATCCCGTTTCAAAGACTGGCTTCTTCACACGACCTGTTGAGTACACTGATAATGTAAATGATAGAAATGATGGTCAAACGTATAATGAAAATAAGACCCAAATTGTAATTAAAAAAACAGCATTATAATTTAAATGTAATTAATGCCATAGTTTTACGATATAAATATCCTACAGACTCCAACCATGGTTAGAAGTGTGTGTAATTGGGACACAGAGTTGGTTTAATTTGATTAATTACATTTTTATTAAATAAACCCAGTTGGAAATGTTATTGTATATGGATGTTTGCCACTTCCAAGGTTCCAAGCTCTGGTAGCCACTGTGCCACACATACATACTGTGTGTCACACACACACACACACACACACACACACACACACACACACACACACACACACACACACACACACACACACACACACACAGTATATCATGGAAGCAGACAGTGAGGACCCCAGATCCCTTTAAACTCAGAATGAAGTTTTGATTGGCTGCAGACTGTTTTATTGCCATTTTAGTTTTTTTTTTCCAGACAGCTGCTAGATGTTATTATGTTGAAAAGAAAACGTTTTTAAATGTTATGACCATTTATTCTAGCTAACTAGGTCAGTCTCAGTGACACCTTAAGTAGAGGCCAGCCTCCCATACATAAACACACCTCATCACAAATATATTATGGCTTTCCTGTGTGACACTGATCTCCATATGGGCCATGCTGTAACACTATCCAGTCACAGCCGCTGTCCTTAACCCTGCAAGTCATTCAACACGCACGCACACAGTATATTTGTCATGGTCGCAGGGTGGCCAGGCAGGGGCAAGGTCAGGTCAAGCAAAGCCCCCGGATACCTTGTCCTTGTGTGTGTTAAGCTTTCTCAAATTTGTATCAGTGGAGCAGTGGATTGGGAGCGGATACATTAAATTGTATTAGTGCATCCAACAGCTTCCAACAGCTATGAATGTGGTGGAGGGAACAAGGGGCCTGGGGTCTGTTTGTGAGGAAGTCCAATATGCAGTTGCAGAGTCCAGGGTGTGGAAGTTTCATGTGGAAGATTGTGTTGAATGCTGAAATCTACATAAAGCATTCTGATGTAGGTGTTGTTATTTTCCAGATGTGTGAGGGCTGAGTGGAGTCAAGTAAATCGGACCTGCCTTCATTTGCAACATTACTCTCAATGGCCTAATAGAGACAGAGATGTTAAAAGAGCGCCCTGATATAAACGCTATGACAAAATGTTTGACAGTTGACACATTTAATGTCTGACA
Organism: Cottoperca gobio; assembly: GCF_900634415.1. Classification (NCBI taxonomy): domain Eukaryota; kingdom Metazoa; phylum Chordata; class Actinopteri; order Perciformes; family Bovichtidae; genus Cottoperca; species Cottoperca gobio. The sequence goes on from NC_041357.1 coordinate 910,846, forward strand.
GTATCCATCATCATATGGCCCAACCCAAGAAGGAATGGAGACTGTCCTCCCATGAAAAACAACAGCGTCAGTAATTTAAAATGCCTAAATGACCTATGTTTATATTCAAATCGACAAAGACCTCTCGTGGTCATGTGAATTGGCTGGTGGTTGTGAGAAGGAAAATCATTTTGGAGCCACATTCTTACCGAACTCTGGTTTTGGAGGGCAGTGATGAAAGATGTTGTCCTGCTGAGAGTGGTTCAGAAATTGCCAATATGGGTCAATGTAAAGTCATTGAGAAACTCCAAAATCTTGCATTTTTTTGAGTCAAAGACTTAAATGTTTGCATTAAAGGAGGGCAACTGCTGTCTGATCCAGTCAGATAACGATCTAAACACAAGCTGTTAGTCTCTGTGAAATGACACAAAATATACATATTTAAGATTTGTATCTTCCAGAGATGGTGAGCGGTTTTTGTCTTTGTGGCAACTCTCCTGTCTCAATAGTTCAGATCTCACAACAGTCAAATCCAAGTCAAATGTCAAGTCCTTTTTTCAGAGACAAGTTTAAGTTCTTTAGTTTCTATAAAGAAACTGCAGAAATATTACAGTAGAGAACAGGATGTAGCTAAACATAATAATATTCACACTTGAGAGATGAAATCAAACTCCTCCAGCTAAGGAAGGAGGGATTTAAACCTCAGATCCATCCAACCACAGCTGTCTTTGCATGGTTATGATATACTTCGCTCTCCAGCTAATGCCTGTGAATAGTATCATGTCCCTGTGTTTGTGGAGCTGTAGAAATGCTTTAATCCATCCTCCAGTCCACATTATGCTGGTTAACAGCATTTGATAGCCCTAGGGCTCAACCGGGAGCTTAATGCCTGTGCAAACGTTGGAACAGACTGAGTTGCTGCTCTATGTTTTAGCATACCACACTGCTCCAGTCAGAGCAGGCCTGTTCATAGTGGCTGCACTGCTGCCTCTGCATTGTCTTGCTTCTCTTCCCTGTTAGTCGCTGCCATTGTTGCTGTGCAGACCTCACACATTTTTGCTAGAAAGAGGTATTGGTATTTGAAATCTTTGCACTTGACTGTACTTTGACATGAGAGCTGATATGATTTGGTTTATAGCATTTCTACATTATGGTCTTGCAAGAGTGCCTTGATTTCAGGAACAACAGAGATTTTCTTGACCACTTTGAGGAAGGAGCCGGGTCTTTAAACTTGGGCTACTGCCCAGCACATTTTATTCAATCCCAAACTTTCCACATAAAATGTGTAACCACTAGTTCTCGCAAATAGACGACACTTATCTGCATGGAGCCATTAAAAACAACAAGACCTGGCTATCAAATATGAGTTGCATTTTTATTATATATAGTATGTCTAACACTCCAAATGAAACAAACACGTCTTAAACAATAGGTTAATAATTTACCTGACTGGACTACTGACTTAAGTTTGGCTATACCCACATTTGCACAAAGTTATATTTTTACATCATCACTTAGTCCCTGCAATTAGGTGATTATATTCAAGCAGCCTATAATGATCATTTTTACTATTTTCAGCAACTAACAAAAAGTTACGACCCGGCTCGGCAAGGGAAAAGGGAGTAACATATAACCAGATGTTGATGGTAAATAAAGTATATTTATTAATAGAATATGGATAATTGGCAACCAATTGCTTTTAACGACACCACAAATAGAACAAAAGGAGGGCTCTTAACATAAGAGCATGAGGCGTCAAAGCCAACTAACAAAAATAACCCCCAACTTAACATTTCTAAAACAAAGCTCGGGGTGAAAACTTAATAACAAAAGAACACAACAAAACAGCACCCTAACGTCTAACAGAAAACGCTGCAAACTTCTAATCAATTAACTTCAAAGATAAACCTAGTTTCGACACCTAGGATACATACACAGAATTTCAGCCAACAATATACGATACACGGAATCTAGTATCCACACAAGTACGAGGCATCTGGCTGACAACACTAGCAGCCCCGACTGTCGAGCTGGCTTGGCACTTGTAGTCAACCAGTCTTTCCCGTGCCCTCGGATTGGAGAGCCTGAACAGGTGCACACCAATCACCACTCGGTCGTCATCAAGGTGGGAGGAGGAGATGTCGCCGCAGCCAATCAAGGGGCGGTGGTCACACGCTCGTTGCGCGGCACATAGACGCTCTCGTGTCACCGGGAGAGTCGTGCAATCAGGAGCCACAGTAGGGCTGACGGGGCGCACCTGCTCAGACGCACTGTCACCAGGAGATGCGTCCGCAATCGCAGTCTCCTTTTCAAACTCCACTTCTCCTGAAAACACTGGCATAAGCACACTATCAGCCAAGGTCACATCATTTATACGTGCCTCTGCACGGGTGATTACACAAATCGGGAACATCTCAGAATGTGGCTGTATTACCTCAGGTGACCCAGCTGACTGAAGTGAGTCCAACACTTCCAGCGCCGGAGTCACTTTACCACCAGCGATGTCGTTACCCATTAGAAATACAACTCCTTTAATTGGTAACGCGGGACAAACAGCGACAGGGAAGAAACCACTGATTAATTTAGATTCAACGTGTACGCGGTGTACCGGCCTAGGAGTATAACCCATTTCAATGCCGCGTAAAACGGAACCATAACCACAGGCAGACAGACCAGAAAATGGCAACACAGAGGCGACGATCACAGAGAGCGAGCCACCTGTGTCTCTTAAAATGCGCACCGGACACTGATTGGCGGGATTGCCGGTTAGGGACACGATACCCGTCGAATATGAACGGCTTGAAGCATTCATCAACACTGTCACCATTATCATGATCTGTACACACTTTAATTAATCCAATGCCGGTGACGTACTCTGGGCAGGTTGTTGTTGCTCTTTACGTTTAAGGGTCTGACAGTTGGCAATGATGTGTCCAGGTTTATGGCAGTAGTAACACTCCCTTTCCTCTCTTCTACTCTGCACTGCTCTAGGCAGATTAGGCTGCAGAGCCGGACCATAACGAGGTTTCTCAGCACAGGCTGACGGGAAAACAACCTTGTGAGTTAACACATACTCATCGGCTAGTACTGCAGCAGAGGAAAGAGACGTTACTTTCTGTTCATTTAAATAAACAACAACTCGGTCAGACACACATTTCTTGAATTCCTCCATTAACAACAGTTCTCGCAGAGAACCATAGTTGTCCACTTTACAAGAGGTGCTCCATTTATCAAATAAAGTTCCCTTTTCCCTGGCGAACTCAGCATAGGTCTGGGATGGAGCTTTTTGGTGATTGCGGAATTTTTGTCTATACGCCTCAGGGACCAATTCATAAGCGCGCAGGATGGCAGCTTTAACCATATCATATTTCAGGCTATCCTCTAACGAAAGTGCAGCAATAGCTTCTTGAGCTTTGCCATAAATCTTGTACTGTACTAAAAGAGGCCATACCTCAGGCGGCCACTGCAAAGCTGACGCAATGCGCTCAAACGCACCAAAGTATGAATCCACTTCAGTTTCACGAAATACAGGCACCAAAACAATGTTTTTACTAATATCGAAGGCACTGCGGGGTAGTGAGGAGGTGGAGGTAGGGGACGTACCTGTGGCACCTATAAACGCCCTTGACGCATGCATCTGTGCCTCGAGATCCAGCTGACGCAGCCGTATGACTTTGTCAGCTTCTATTTCTAGTTTCCTGATCTCATGCTGAGCTTGTCTGTCTTGTGCTTTCTCCTGAGCTTCCATTTGGAGACGGGCAAGGCGGACTTTAAGTCGCGCACCGTCTCTGGACCCAGAACTGGTAGAAGACAGGGGCTCATAGCGGGGCAACGAACGGAGTTTTCATCCGCCCGTCTACCTCGCCATCAACTTTCACCACCGCTTTTCACTCAGTGTTTCATCAAGCACAGCAGGCTCTGGCCGTACTGGTAACACAACCATCCCCCGTTCAACCAACTCACTCACCACTAGAGCTTTAAGCTCTCTCTTAAGGATCGATTTAGCATAGGTGACACTGAAGTAGTTCGCAACTTTCGTCAGGTCATCTTTACGACAGGCGTCGATTGTTTTCACAGAGGGATCGTCTAACAGAAAACGCTGCAAACTTCTAATCAATTAACTTCAAAGATAAACCTAGTTTCGACACCTAGGATACAGTACACAGAATTTCAGCCAACAATATACGATACACGGAATCTAGTATCCACACAAGTACGAGGCATCTGGCTGACAACACTAGCAGCCCCAACTGTCGAGCTGGCTTGGCACTTGTAGTCAACCGGTCTTTCCCGTGCCCTCGGATTGGAGAGCCGGAACAGGTGCACACCAATCACCACTTGGTCGTCATCAAGGTGGGAGGAGGAGGCGTCGCCGCAGCCAATCAAGGGGCGGTGGTCACATCCAAATCTGCATACTTAAATAGGGAAAACAAGGTGCATGCATCCACAAAGTAATCCCTGCAGATAAATAAGGCCGTGGCCGTAACAAACGGGTAATAAAAAAAATCACACATTTCTGGACGACCCTTTGAGTTGGTTCAGTCCAGACTGTCGCTGATCATTTGCCACAGGAATATTTGCAAATGTAAGAAACATGCCATTTAGCTTAACTGCCATCATGGACTGACATAGAATGTAGGAAAACTTAGGCTAGCACATGTAAATAAACCTGCTTGGCTCACTGACTCCAGCCAAACTTATGTTAGCACGCTGTTCAGACAAGATTCGGCTTTTGAAGATGGGACTTTCCCGAAGGAGCCGAAACAAAGAGTCTGCCCTGTTTTTATTATTTGGGATGTAGTGGATGGTTTATCCAAGTGTTTAGGTGGTGTAGAAATACAGACAATTAGTTTTAAATTACATTTTTATCTCTGGGGGAGGACTCCAAGATCCCCTGCCAATTATGTATCTTTCCAAGTTTGCTCCCCCATTTTAAAATCCTAACCAGGCACCCGTGTTTACGCAATGAGAGGTGGAAAACCTCCAGTTTGGATTTAATCTCCTGCAGGCCTTCTTAGGGGCACGTGTTTCATTATTAAACCGTGGTGTAAACCTCCTTGTTTTGCTAGAAATAGGTGCAACTAAATCTAGGAGACTATAAAGACTTGTTTAAGTCACTGGTACAGAGTTCGACTGGTCCTGTCACTGCAGTGAAAGGAGCCAGGACTAGAAGTGATCGCTTACCAAGTACTGTTAGCGTTGACGGACCAATGTGGTGAGTGGTAAATACATCCACGGTAACATCTCAAGGATAGACTAGCCACTTCAAATTTATTTGAGAGTTATTTGACATCACAATTGTGAAGGGAGATAGTCCGGCAGTGGCTCAGTCAGTAGGGGCTTGGACTGTGAGCCGTAGGGTTGCTGTTTCAAGTCACCGACCCGACCTAAAAAATGGAAGTGTGACTGCTACTTGGAGAGGTCCCAGTTCACCTCCTGCCCTGCCGTGGTGCCCTTGAGCAAGGCACTGGACATCACCCATCCCCCATTGCTCCGTGGGGGCTGTACATTAGCTGCCCAATGCTCCTAGTACTAGACTCCTGGTACTAGAATGGGTTAAAAGCAGGGAACAAATTTCACTGTGTGTGCTGTGTGCTCTGCATGTGTGACCATTAAAAAGAGGGTTTCATCCCTCCGATTCTAATTCTAGTCAGAATAAAACCTCTACTCCACGTGACAGAATCAAGTAAAGGATTTAGTGAGTCGGTTCCTCTAAAATCTGAGTAAAACCAAAAGTATGAAGAAGTACTAAATAGGCTTTACATAGAGGGTCCAAGGCCTCAACCAGGTGATTATTGAAATCGGCAATAATTTCAAAATGAGAAAAAGGTCTCAGATGTGGAAATAAGGTGACAGGTTGTCTATAGAGTACCACAAGGTTGATTCATTAAACACACATGTGTTTTTTGTTGTTTTTGGTCCAAAAATGGCTCTTTTCATACTAAATGAGGCCAATCCCTGCCCTGGATAAGGCAATTCATAATTGATTTAGACGGTTTTAATACACAGGACAATTGTCAAGGAGTGACGCACGCACAACATGCTGCCATTCAAAGATGTCATACTTACATTTTTATGTTTCTAACATTAGTCTTAATCTTTGGTGTCACTGGGTTTCTGCACTGCACTTCTTGTCATACAATGTGAGTAGTACTGTAACTTATGTTAGTGAAGCTTGAGTCTCTGTTGGTAGTGGAGAAGAAGACTTTTCTAGAAGACCTACCACAAATCTACCACAAAAATCCCACTTGTACGTACACTAATTTTAACAGTGTTTTTGCAGATATTGTGCTAGTACTTGTGCATTGCCTATGCATCACATTGCACAACATAAAAGACGCTATGATCAAAGCTGATAACTACAACTTAATGTGGTGCAACAGCTCTAAGGACATCTCACTATTGTGTTGAATCAGTTGGTGATCGTAAGAAAAAAAGATACAGCAAAATAATGGTGCTTGTTGCATTATATGGTTTAGGGTCAACCATTCACCATACTAGCTATTAAAATGTTACTTTTGACTATAAAAGCAGTCTCCTCATGGGAATAACCACACTGTCATCTTGTACATGTCTTGAACAGACTGGGCTCATCCAGATCGGAGAGGATCGCCTTTTCATTCAGCCGGTGGGCTTAAATGGCCCCTCACAGTCGTTCTCCGGACTAAAACACCAGCTGCTGCGACACCGACGCTTTACCAAGACCAGTTCTGCTCCAGATACTGACAAGACTAACTTCTGTGGGACTGTACAAGGTGAGTGGCACAGGATATGGGATTATGGTCACACTGACTGACAGGTTTGCTGAGACCATTATAAAAGAGACTCTGATGGATCTGATGAACTGTGCTATTTCTTGAGATGTAAATAATAATTTGTGAATGTTGAAATAAGTTGTAAAAATTAAACACAGTGTACACAAATTCATGTGCAGGTTTATCTTTCTCATATGAATTCCATTTTATGCGGTGTTCAAACATGCACAGCTCAATTAGGGTTGTAATGGTATGAAAGGTGACGTACCGTGAACATTTGCTTATCTACAGTAAAAACTGCCATAAGTGAGTGTGTGTGCTAATTGTGAACCATGGTTTGTTTTCTTTGAGGAAACTTTCCTATTTCCACATCAACAAAATGGTGATGGTCTCGTTCTTTTCTCGTTCGTACTTCTTTCATTTGGTCTTTTTCTTTGGGGTCATGGTTTGGCATCTTATCTTTAGAAGCAGAAACTCTGACTCAGATTGTTAAGCGGTCTCACTGATAGTGAGTCACAGCTTATCCCAGAGTCCCTGTACACACTTACAGCAGTTAACTGACTCGATGTTAAAGGATGAGTCCCACCCTCTGCACAGTGAACATAGGTTTCTTCCTTCGGGCCGGAGGTTTATAGTCCCAAGGTGTAGATTTGTCCTGAAACATGAGGAACACGACATGAGGAACACGACATGAGGAACACGAAAGCTGTATTAAAACAGCTTTGTTCCAGCAGCCTTCACTCAGAAGAACAAGTTGTAGCAACATTGAGCAGATGCTAAAGAAGCACCTATTTATTTATTTATTTATTTATTTATTTATATTCATTCATTCATTCGTGGTTGTTAGTGTTTACTGGAGCCTGCAGTATTTGTATCATGTTTGTTTATGGTCTGTGGTGTTTGAATACGTGAATGCGTGTCAAATGGATACCTTGTCTTTTTACTGCAAACCAAATCTACCTACAGATACAACTAAAAGAACTTGAACTAGTTAAAGGTACAGACAGGAGCACTTACAGTATTTGTTAATAATCATCGGACATTATTTAATAAGAGTCTTTGAGTTTCTAGAAAAGCCCTATACGAATCTAATGTATTATTATTATTATTATACATTAAACCATTACAACCTTAAGCTCAATGTAGGTTTTGTTTTGAAAGGTGTATGTCACGGTGGGGAAAAGGTGAGGACCCAAAGGCAGAATGCAAGATGATCTTTTAAAAAAAGATGGCTTTATTCCAGGAGAGCTTACAAAATTGCAAAGTAACAAATAAAACCGAAAATACAGACCAGAGGGGGAACACACCATGTTTCTTGAATGACAACCGGACAAGGAACACTGGGACAGACAGGGATATATACACACAACCACTAAACGAGGGAACGAGACACAGCTGGGAGATAAAGGCAAATACACAGGAGGAAACTAATCAACAATCACAAAAGAAGGGAAAACACAGAGACCGGAAGTACCACTAGACATGACACAAGGGGGAGTGAACGCTTCAAAAATAAAACAGGATATAGAAAATCACGATCATGACAGTGTAAAATTATTATGCAGTTGAGTTTCAATATTTGGAGAATTGCATAAATTATTAGACGAACAAATAACTGGCAAGTGTGTGTCAGTAATCAGAGAACAAAGAAAATGTGGAACTCAAAATAATCAAAGAAATTATAGTAATTGGTAAGATTCGTCTTTGTAGTAATAACACAAGGTCATCGCTGAGATCTGGGAAAATGCTGACATTGATAAAAAGAACAAAGGTGAATGGTAAAAGTATGACCTCACTGTCTGATGTTCACATCCATCACTGTTTACAGACCCACCTGCTTCTTCCACTTTGTCCTACTGTACTTACCGTACTTGTCCTGTTCAGTGGGGGATTATTTCTGACATTTTCAGTTTGACCTCCTAATAAACTGGTCTAGCTCATAAGGAGAAACTGGTTTGTTTCCAACCTGCCTGATGGTCTGACTCCAGCCGTTGTACTATTCAAAGATCTCAATTACTAAAGGCCCTGTCACACATAATCGTATGACAGAAACGTATGCCGGCGCATACAAAATGTCGGCAATAGGTTGATATATATTAGGGGTAAGTTGTGATCATTTGAAGGACGCAGACCGAACACAGAAGACATACGGCCCTGTCACACAGTTCCATATGGCAGAAACATATGCCGGCGTATATGAAAATGAGCTAAAACATTGTCAGAGTCCAAATACGTCCAACTTTTCCCCAGCGGTGTTGTAGCTGACGCATACATAACGTATACATAACAAATTATTATACATATATCAAACATTGATAGCATATCACTTACTTATTTAAAACGTATCAGAGCGTCTGGCCAACGGAGCTGGAAAAGTGCCATCTGGTTTACGTCATGCTGATGCTGAAGAACGGCTAAAATGCTGAACGCTAGCTATACTGTAGAAACACGTTTAATAAATTACTCCGTCATCAGGCATAATGTTAACATAAGGTAGGAATAGGTTATCCACTCGTTATCAATAAATTGGCTTTAGGATTCACCGTCAGCAGACGTTGCCTTTATCTAACGTTCATCTCTAACGTAGGTATTCACGTAGGTATTTACATACTATATTTACGTAGATAAGTATACACCTACTGTATTTAGGTAGGTAAATATTCAACTACGTATTCCGTATTCACGTATGTCTAACGTCACGTAACGTCTGCATATCTTATGAAGCACATGTAGGGTACGTCCAGTAATTTTGAACATGCTCAAAACATCAGCGTTCAACAACGCACCCCAGCATAACACAGTGAGCTCTTAACGAATACTACTTATACCTTACCTTATATCAACGTAAACCAGCGTGTTGCCGATATTTTGTATACGCCATATTTTTGTATATCTTATGCATTCGTTGGGCATTCGTCTGATACATTTTGTATTAGGAAGTTATGCACTAGACATTTGTATCTGTATATGTTCACTTTTCCGATCCGATGAAAAGTTGGACGTATTTGGACTGACAAATTTTCATATTGCGCCGGCATACATTTCTGTCATATCGATATGTGTGTCAGCACCTCACAACAAGGACGACTACAACAAACACAACAGTAACCATCATCAACTGTATGGAGCAGGACAACCAGTACTTTAAAGAAATTAGTTAAAAAAAATTAGTGGACAGAATGGACACTTTTGGGTAAAATGGATATGAAAGACATAACCATGTACCAAAGCCTAATATGTTCTTAAGATTCAGTCTATGGAAAACAAAAGGTTACTGGTATTTATATTCCTTATTCTGTGGAAGAGGGATATTGTTGGGCTACATGTCGATTGTTCTCGCCGTTGTGTCTTTCGGTCAAAATCTCTGTCGAAACTTAATGTCTGCAAATCTTTTTTAACTGAACTCAAACAAAATGGAGATCCTTGTTATTGGCTCCCATTACATGATAAAACTGATTCTGCCATCTGCTGACTTCCTTTTGAATCACATCATGCCTGTTGCAAAGAATCTTAGTGTCTGGTTTAAAATACAATCTATCTTAACTTTAAAAGACGCAGAGACTATTTTACAAGCCTTCTCATCACGCCTGGATTACTGCACCTGCCTTTTTACTTGCCTGAAACAAAAATGTATTGACCGACTCTAGACTGTACAGAACTCAGCTGCCAGGCTTTTACAAGTACCAAGAGACATGATCACATCACTCCTGTTCTAGCATCCTTACACTGGCTCCCAGTATGTTTTTAGAATTGAATTTAAGATTTTACTGATTTACTTTTAAAGGCTCATAAATACTTTACGCGTTGCATTTTGGCGGACTGCCACGGTGACGTTGACGTGCAAGCGGTTCCATTCATACTAGAATTAAGCGTCCGCGTAGGTCTGGCATTCCAAGCATGTGCATTAACTGAGCCACACTCCACGTTTTGTTGTTTACCAGGAGTTCAACGTCATTTGGCTGTCTTTGTATTCCTAACGGGTGGACATGTGATAGTTTTGCATTTTCAGAGAGGTTGTATCTTGCCCTGTGTTGTTTACAGTCCGCCGTGATGGAGTTGTTATGCAATGGCACATATCGCTCGAAAGCTTAGAATCTCGTCTATATAGTGAGCAAAACAGTATTGAGATCAAAATCACAACAGCAAGTACAGTAGGCATCTCACACAAGTAAGCACACTCACAATCAAACCCATAACTTTGAGCCAACTCACCTATGAAGTCTCATCATAATCCTGTAATCAGTAATAATCCAAAAAAAACACTTCCTGTGTCATTGCAGAGGTCCTATAGATCGTTTCCAGTAAAGATATATCCATCTTGAACATCGTCACATTGATAAAAGCCCATGAACAGCTGTTGCAATCTTTGAAATGAGCTGATCGATGTGTTTATTTTTGCGATGATACTCGGTAAAAACGGCATGTATCAAGCTATTAGCGCTATTTTGATGCTTGCTAGCCAGATGGCTAACTCTGACCTTTCGATTGACACTTCATTTGAGCCAATAGAAATTTCCATGCCTTATCGACAACCTTCAATAGCCAATGAATGTCAACTTGATAAGGAAGTGCCAGTCCTCTTCTTTTGTTTACAGACGGAGCCAGCAGCAGCCCAGTCTCCCGTTGACTTGTGTATCATGTAGCCAATAAACTGCTGAAGCTTTAGACATGTGACAACCATGGTTTTATTTTTACAAATGTTATAATTCTTTCATAATTATATTTATTAATTACAAAATAAACACAAAAATATTACACATTTATTTGTTTTTACTTCACTTACTTTGTGTGATTACTATTGACAGGGAATATTAGGCATATAATAGTTATTTATAGTAAAGGCCAATAGTTATTTATGGCCTTTTTATCAATAAATATTATAATATATCCACATGCACAGCTTGTGAATGCCTGGTGTTACTCTTAACCTGAACTTGATTACTTGATTCTATGTTCCTATTGTGTTTTCCAGCTCTTACCTACCAGCTATCTTCAGGCATCTTTTTCAACAACAAACTTCAGGCGAAGTGTATTTCCTTCAAATGTAGTATATTCAGACCACTATTACTCAGTGCCAGAATCACTTGGAGTGATTCTTCAATGTTTTGCAAGAACAATTAGAGAGTTATCTTTTGAATGAGACCAAAACCATGCAGCTGGTGCAAATGGTTGAAGAGCAGCTTTTAATTTACTTTGGGTATGTCGTTTGTAGGTATTTTCAGGTAAATTCCCCCACCCCTTAAGAGGTTAACCTCTTACAGTGTGCAACTCAAGCATAGAAACTCAAATGGAAAAACAGTACATATAAAGTATTAGTAAAGTATTGGTCTGGCTGTTTGGCTTCCAATGCAATGGGGCCCTCTTGATTCTTGGTTCAGAGTCAATGTCTTGGGTGAATCCATATTGCAGTGTTATAGGGAGCCCACGCTCTTGTGATGCATTGTCATCAGTCACATTTGTACACTCCAGGAAACAAACTAAACAGACTCCAGATGGGCCAAACAATACAGAGCTCATTCCAAGAACTTGGCCTCTGCAGAGGTGGCTGCTGAGTGCCTCAAGTAAGCAGTCCCAGATTGATGCTGGAGCTCCCAGCTAGCTAAATACATGGTGGAATGTTAAAACCTCTTAACAAGCTGATTTAATGTCAACAGTAATAATAATGATGATGAAGAGGAGGATAAAGAAGTAGATTGATGCACTGAAAGACCTGAATTCAGTGTGAGCCAGGTATTTCAAGAGCTCATTATGGAACCAATAGTTTTAGATTGACTTCATTAATAAGATTTGCTTAGTAATGGCAAGTGACATGCTATCCCATAGTTATGTATTAGGGCTTGGTATCGTTACAAATGTTTTAAAATCCTCACCCAAAAATGTCGATAACATACTTGCAGAGCATCAACGAGATTTCATAAAAAAGCCACACTTTTCTAGCTTGATGAACTGAATTGACATATTTGTCAACTCTTTACACTCTGTTTTTATCCTCAGTCTGACATCGCCTCCACAACTGATGTCTGTGGGCAAGTGGGATCGATGTTTTCCTAACCAATGTCTTGAGACCAACGTATCCACCAGAATCTAGTGTAATTTTAAGTTAAAACTGATGCTTTGCGTTTCCTTGTAGCATGCAATATCCTGGCACTCGCAAACATTACTGATTGTTAGTAATGATCAGTGTTGATGCTACTGATTGTTTTTGAGTTTGAACTAGGTCAACAATCTTTACTTAACCTTACAAAGTGTTTTAGTTGCCTAAACTTTGCCATACCTTCACCATATTTTCTTTGCCATAAACACAATATTTCACTAACCGTAACCATACTGCATGCCTTAAGGACATACAAACTTGGATGTCAAGCAACTTTTTGATGATAAACACAGACAAAACTGAAGTTATTATACTTGGCCCCAAACGCCTCTTCTAATGACATAAAAACTCTGGATGGCATTAACTTGGCCTCCAGCACCACCGTAAGGAATCTTGGCGTTATCTTTGATCAGGATCTGTCTTTTAACTGCCACATAAAACACATCTCAAGGACTGCCCTCTTTCATATATGTAACATTGCAAAAATAAGACATATCTTGTCTCAAAATGATGCAGAAAAACTAGTCCATGCATTTGTTACTTCAAGGCTGAATTACTGCAACTCATTATTATCAGGTTGTCCCAAAAAGTCGCTTAAAACTCTTCAGTTGATCCAAAATGCTGTGGCACGTGTATTGACAAGAACTAGGAAGCAGGATCATATTACTCCTGTATTAGCTGCTCTGCACTGGATCCCGGTAAATGTATTTATTTATTTATAACCTTTATTTTAGCAGGATATGTCTCATTGAGATTAAAAATCTTTTTCAAGAGGGTCCTGGCCAAGATAGGCAGCAGCATAGTTGCAGACAAAAAAAACAGTCACAATCACAACATTAATTAAAACATTTACAGACACAGCGGTCTGCTTCAGTGTCTTGAAGAGTCGCTTTAAGTCTGTTCTTGCAGCTGGTTCCAAGCAGCCGGAGCAGCATAACTAAAAGCCCCTTTCCCAAGTTCTGTATGGACTTTTGGGACAGTTAAAAGAAACAAGTCTTCGGAGCGAAGCCGATATGGTCCACTACATTTCCGACTAATGTAGATCTTTAAGTATGGAGGAAGAGCACCAATAATAGCTTTATAAATAAGGATGTGCCAGTGTATCAGTCTACGGGTGGTCAGGGAAGACCATCCAACACGAGCATATAGGGTGCAGTGGTGCGTCATGGTTTTGAGGTTTGTTATAAATCTCAGTGCCCCATGGTAGACGGTATCCAGAGAGCTGAGGCACTGAGACAATGCATTCATATAAAGGACATCTCCATAGTCTAACACAGACAGAAACGTTGCAGAGACTAATCTCTTTCTGGCCTCGAAAGAAAAACAGGACTTGTTTCTAAAGTAAAAACTTAATATTTTCAAAAGTTCTAAAATGTGAGGTTTAAAAGAAAGAGAATTGTCAATTATAATGCCAAGATATTTGAACTGAGACACAGATTCAATCTGGGAACCCTGTAAAGTGGTGATAGCAGGGAGGTTCAAGTGCTTGGTTTTTGTTTTCGATATCATCATGAGCTTCGTCTTTCCAGCATTTAAAACAAGTTTCAAATTACAATGTTAAAAGCAGTCTGGAGCTGACAAAGAGCCTGATTTGGGGAGGACACAGAGCAGTAAATTACTGTGTCATCAGCGTAAAAATGAAAATTTGCATTTAAAACATAACAATGGTCCTACAACCGATCCCTGTGGCACACCCTTGGATACATTAAGAGAACTATAAGTTATACCTTCTTCCCACACACACTGTGATCTGCCTGATAAATAGTTTTCAAACTAACAGACAGCTTGATCTGAAAGACCTATACTGTAGATTCTTTGTGACAAAAAGGCATGATCCACTGTATCAAAAGCCTTGGATAAGTCAATAAAAAGTGCTGCACAATGTTCTCTATTGTCTAAAAAATGTATAAATTCATTTAAGGCGGCCGTTAAATCCAGATTGAAGGTCCGATAAAATATTATTAGTCGATAAAAAGTCCTTTAGTTGTTGACTTACCAATGATTCCAGCAATTTAATTAAGACAGACAATTTGGAGATGGGTCTGTAATTGTTTAGGAGAGTAGGGTCACCCCCTTTCAACAGTGGGAGAACAAAAGCAGATTTCCAAATAAGGGGAATTTCGTTTGTCTCTAGGGATAGATTAAACAAGGAACCAGAGGCAATAAAATGTTCATTAAAACAACCAAGCATTTCTGCCTTGTCAGAGATTTGAAGAGAGTCTTTGACAATACAAGGTGGAAGCTCTATCGCATTTTTTTTTCCAGCTATTGATTTAATAGTTTTCCAGAATTTTAGGGGATTATTTAAGTTATTTGTGGTTTCAGTTTGGAAATAGTCAGATTTGGTTTTTCTGATTTTAACAGTGCATGCATTTTGCAGCTGACCGAAGAGCAGCCAATCCGACTCAAGACCTGTACTCCTGGCTTTTGACCATTGCGCTCGTGAAGTAAATCAGAGAGATCTGATGTGAACCATGCATTGTCTCTGCCTTTTACTTTGTACTTTCTTAAGGGGGCGTGCCTATCAATAAAATAAAGAATATAATTCAAAATCCTTCTCCTGATTTACAAAGCAATTAATGCTTAGGCTCCAGCATATTTTAAAGATTTCATAGTACCTTATAAACCAACTAGATCATTGCGCTCCCAGAATGCAGGGTTACTTGTAGTTCCTAGAGTCTCTAAGAGCACAATGGGAGCCAGAGCCTTCAGCTATCAATCTCCTCTCCAGTGGAACCAACTCCCAGTTTGTGTTTGGGAGGCAGACACCCTCTCCACATTTAAGATCAGGCTAAAGACTTTCCTTTTTGATAAAGCGGGAAGATTCAAATCAAATCAAATTTATTTG
This sequence comes from Cottoperca gobio, assembly GCF_900634415.1. NCBI lineage: Eukaryota > Metazoa > Chordata > Actinopteri > Perciformes > Bovichtidae > Cottoperca > Cottoperca gobio. Next base: position 926,522 of record NC_041357.1, read on the forward strand.
TATAGCCCAATATCACAAATTATACATTTGTCTCAGTGTGCTTTACAGACTGTACAGGTTACGACACCCTCTGTCCTTAGACCCTCGCATCGCACAAGGAAAAACTTCCTAAAAGAAACTCCATAATTAAAGGGGGAAAAATGGAAGAAACCTCAGGGAGAGCAACTGAGGAGGGATCCATCTCCCAGGACGGACAGACGTAGCAAGCAATAGATGTCGTGTGTAGAGGATAAACAACATAGTACAAATACAACATTTGACAGAAATTATGTTGTGTTGAAAAAGAGAAAGTTTGGATGAATCCAGGAAAATGTCAAAAAGGTTTCCCGGTGTCCAGCAGGACCAGGGCAGCAGGCGCAGCCACGATTCCTGATCCTGACGTAAACTTTATCAGTGGCAACCTGCCACATGAGACACAGAAACTCCGGGGATGATACCCCGGATGATGAGTTAGTAACATACATTTACATAAATTCATACAGATAGAGAGGGAGAAGAAGAGAGGGAGGGGAGGAGAGAGGAAGAGAAGGAAGAGAGCAGGGAGGTGTCCCCCGGCAGTCTAAGCCTATAGCAGCATAACTAGGGGCTGATCCAGGGCAAACCTGAGCAAGCCCTAACTATAAGCTTTATCAAAAAGGAAAGTCTTTAGCCTACTCTTAAATGTGGAGAGTGTGTCTGCCTCCCGAACACAAACTAGAAGCTGGTTCCACTGGAGAGGAGCTTGATAGCTGAAGGCTCTGGCTCCCATTGTACTCTTAGAGACTCTTGGAACTACAAGTAACCCTGCAGTCTGGGAGCGCAATGCTCTAGTTGGTTTATAAGGTACTATGAGATATGCTGGAGCCTGACCATTAATTGCTTTGTAAGTCAGGAGAAGGATTTTGAATTATATTCTGTATTTTACCGGGAGCCAGTGCAGAGCAGCTAATACAGGAGTAATATGATCCCCTTTTCTTGTTCTTGTCAATACAAGTGCCGCTGCATTTTGGATCAACTGAAGAGTCTTAAGCGACTTTTTGGGACAACCTGATAACAATGAGTTGCAGTAATCCAGCCTTGAAGTAACAAATGCATGGACTAGTTTTTCTGCATCATTTTGAGACAGGATGTGTCTTATTTTTGCAATGTTATGTAGATGAAAGAAGGCAGTCCTTGAGATTTGTTTTATGTGGGAGTTAAACGACAGATCTTGATCAAAGATGACTCCAAGATTCCTTACAGTGGTGCTGGAGGCCAAATTAATGCCATCCAGAACTTCTATGTCATTAGAAAATGCGTTTCGGAGGCGTTTAGGGCCAAGTATAATAACTTCAGTTTTGTCTGTGTTTAACATCAAGAAGTTGCTAGACATCCATGTTTTTATGTCCTTAAGGCATGCTTGAAGTTTAGCCAATTGATTGGTTTCATCTGGTTTAATTGATAGATATAATTGGGTATCATCCGCATAGCAATGAAAGTGGTTCCTTATAATATTGCCCAAAGGAAGCATATATAAGGTGAATAGAATCGGTCCAAGTATAGAACCCTGCGGAACTTCAAGACTGACTTTGGCTGTCATGGAGGATTTATCGTTAACGCATACAAATTGAGATCGTTCAGATAAAAAGGACTTTAACCAGCTTAGTGCGGTTCCTTTTATGCCAACACAATGTTCCAGCCTCTGTAGTAGAATGTCATGATCAACAGTGTCGAAAGCAGCACTGAGGTCTAACAAGACAAGAACAGAGACAAGTCCTTTGTCTGATGCCAATAGAAGGTCATTGGTAACTTTCACCAGTGCCGTCTCTGTGCTATGATGAACTCTAAATCCAGATTGAAAAACCTCAAATAAACTTATTATGTAAAAAATCACATAACTGTTTTGCAACTGCTTTCTCAAGGATCTTAGCGAGAAAGGGAAGGTTAGATATCGGCCAAAAGTTGGCTAAAACCTCTGGATCAAGACTAGGCTTTTTAAGAAGTGGTTTTATTACAGCTACTTTAAAGGATTGTGGTACGTAGCTAGATAATAGAGACAGGTTGATCATATTTAATAACGAGGTGTTAATTAAGGGTAAAACTTCTTTAAACAGTTTAGTTGGAATCGGGTCTAAAACACAGGTTGATGGCTTAGACGATGAGATTGTTGAAGTTGGTTGGTTAAGGTTGATTGGAGTAAAACAGTCTCGATATATTTCAGGAATTACTAATGTTTTTAAAGATGTTTTTTAGATTGCGTGCACGTGTGTGGCGCGGGGAGATTGCGTGCGCAGCGCGGTTTCTATTTAGTTCTCCCCTCTCCCCTTTTGGCGTGTGTGCACGTGTAGGTGTGTGTGCACGTGTAGGTGTGTGTGCACGTGTAGGTGTGTGTGCACGTGTGCGTTTGTGTCAGCTGCGAATCCCCGCCCTTTGTAAAACGGAGCGAAGGAGAGAATGTGAATGTGCAAAGTAGACAGTACAAACTGAAACGTGCACATAAATTAGATCAATAGCATAAGCGTTTAGTTTATTTAATGAAAGAGCACCTGTCAATGTGAAAAGTGAGTTGTGAATAAAAAATATATTTATTTATTTTATTCGAGAAAAAAACAAAAAACACCTTGAATTTCAGGCAGGGCGCTGGGCTCCGTTGACAGGGCTCAGCACCCTGCTAAGACAATGGTAGGGGAAACACTGCTATATAAATAAATTTGATTTGATTGCAGTTTACCGCAGCACAAAAAATGTAGGAAGAAATTATTTTTAAAAACCTGCCATTGAATCCAGGTTTTGCAGATCAAAAATGAGGTCTTAGAGAAGTTTAAACCTCAACCTTATTTCACACATCACTAATCACTGCGTGAAGTGAAATTTGGGTTGTACATTTCAGAAAGTTACACACATTGTCTGGCACAGTCTCAAACGTACACCAGCGTATTGCCGATATTTTTTATACGCCATATTTTTGTATACGTTATGCATACGTTGGTTTTGTCTGATACAATCTGTATTAGTAAGTGATCAGCTATCAATAGATTAGACATGCGTATCTGTATACGTCACTTTTCGGATCCAATTAAAAGTTGGATGTATTTGGACTCTGTCAAATTGTGAGCTATTTTTCGTGTACCTTTCTGCCATACGGATGTATGACAGGGCCTTTACGGGAATTTTCAGCACTTGACTGTTTTCTTGGCATTACAATTGACTCAATTTGGTTGTTACTCAGATCGTACTGAGGTTCCATTCCCTTCCCCACACAACACAGACTTTTTAGTAGCAGTGTTGAATATTAGCGCCAGTTTACTAGCTGTTTCTAATGACCACTGAAGATATACAATTGCCTGATTTAAGTCCTCTTATTCTTGTTGTCGTGGCTATTTTGATCCTTATGCAATCTGTAATCTTTGTTAAAATGCAAAACATTTGAATTCTGTGGTAGTATCCAGTTTTAAGAAAACCCAGAGCCAAGCCCCGTAGATTTATCAGAACACTTCTTATTCAGATAGACGATTAAGAACTGGTTAGACCACTTATTGAGTCTTAGAGTCCTGTCCATACAGAGTAGTTGCATTTGGGAATAATCAGGAGTGTGCTAGTTTAGAAAAAGGCACAAGATCCCTCAGCAAGCTCGTGTGTTTGATGTTAAACTAGACATGAGCCTAACCTAAAGATGTGAACAGGTACATGAAGTGTAAGCATGTTCAGGGACTGAAGCGTTCATGACTTATCTAGACTGATCTGCCTGCAGACAGTTGCTATCATACAGTCACTATCATACAGGCACCTCCTGATATGTTGTTACACTGTCACAATGTATAACTAGATGTTTATATTATTTTATTTGTATTTAAATTGTTTAATTTTGGGTGTGCTGTGGTTTACATGCTGTGTCAGATACTATTCTTACCTGACAGGAAACACTGAGTCAACAGCTTACATGTTTTGTCTTGCCTTCAGTCCAGAAATATTGGTTGTCAGTATCAGCTGTCCATCCTTCATATCTGTAAAACCCCATAAAAAACACATTTTCCTGCATGTAATGCTAGACTTCAAGCCATTTCTCTGTACTTTACTGCTCACTCTGTACACATGCACCTAAAAGTGAACCAGTCTGTGTATTAAGTGTTTTAAGATTGTACACATTAAATGTGGAAAACTCAATCAGAGGCACTTTTAGGATATTTTGAAATATTGAATGACTTGTTTTGGCCATGTGATAAACATAAAAAATACATTCCATGATTACTATTATTGAAGCTGCCATAATGAAGCCGGGCTGGAACGGCGACTTAAATATTGAGGAGGAATAATCACCACAGCCATCGATTTGGTTTGACCGGCATGCACACACAGAGCATCTGGAGCAAGCAGTCATTTATTGATTTTAAACAACTGAGACCTGTTAACCAAACCCCCTCTCTGGACCATGTGGTCTGTGAAGGGCACGTTCAAGAGCAACTACTATTATTTGTTTACCTCCTCGTTAATACAAATGTCTAATCAGCCATTACTGTTGCAGCATAAAAGCATGCAGACATGGTCAAGAGGTTTAGTAAGATTGACTCTGCGCAGAGCCGACGCCATATTGTCTCAGTTAGTGATCAATCCGCTCCTTGTCCCGACACACACACATTTGCATACATACACGCCTGCACTCCTGACGCACATCATGCTTACTCTCCCATTTTTTTAATGACCAAACTAAAAGTACAGAAGTGGCTCTTTTGTAATCTAGGCTGATTTAACAGTTAGTTGGCGTTCAGACCAAAATGACACGTAAATAAAGCAAAGGACTGCTTTGGTTTGGGCATATTGCTTATTGGTGCAGCTAATTTAAAGGTTCTATAATTCAGGAAGGCTGGTTTGAGTACTAGATCAATGAGTTGATCAGCGTCTTATTGCAGAGGATTTTACCAGTTATGTTGATATTCATATCTCGGGATCTGAACCCCTAGTGTGTCAACTCATTGAAATGAAGGAGGGGGCTATGTTTTTTAACGTAGCACAAATATTGGTTTGAATGTGGTGCTATAAGGTCAGTATGATGCGGCCAATGTTATTCTGACCTAATTATATTTCCTACGACCATCACTGCAAATCATCAATGCTTTTCAAAAACATAGTTTTATTCTCACAAAGCCTTCTCAAGGATTGTCTTATAGGGACAAATATTTCACTAGAAAGCTCAAATTTTAAAAAGCCTTCTGATTGACTGGCGCAGTACAAGGATGTTCTGTAATTCTGGCAAGTTCAGTGCATTGCACCATCACAATCTGAGTTAAAGTGAATCGACTTTGATTTTACAGATATTAAAATTACACAGTGGTGTGTGAAAAAAGCTGCTCAGTCACAGCAATGTGAGTCCTTGTGTTAGTTTTACCTCTGGCGTAGTGTTTTTTACCGGGCTCATCCCGTCTGTCTCTCTTCCTGTTTGTGTTAGGGAAGAAGAATGAAAAGATGTCTAAAGTGGGTGAGGAGGGTCGCTGGAAGAGAAACGCTATTCGGCTGCATGAAGCCTACACTGTGGAGACGGTGGTGGTGGCAGACTCCGACATGGTGCAGTACCACGGTGCCGAGGCGGCACAGAGGTTCTTGCTGACAGTCATGAACATGGTAAGAATATTACACCAAATACATATAAAAATGTATTAGTATCTGACTCTGGGAAAGTGGAAATATATCAGTCAAATTCCCCAAAACTACTGTATCTTATAGTTATTTGATAACCAATGAAACAGTTTGGAGCCCCCCTGAGGGGCCTGCCTCCCATTTTAAAAACTACTGTTGTAAAGCATTCTATCAACAAACTAGCACATTTAGAGGTTTTATTGAAAATATGCTACTTATTCAATAATTTTTACTCCCAAAAACCCCGTTGGTTTTCACCCTTTTCTTGCTTAAAAATAATGTGAAACAGATTTAAATGTTAAAGGCGTGTGCAGACATTGGGCTATGACCTCCAGACACATTTCTAAAGAGTACAAGGCCATCTCCAAAGCATCACTGTTTCAACAGTGCACAATGTTATTTAGAAATTTGCTACTCAGAACTGTCCTGGAACATAAGGAAAGGTTGAAAAATATGGTGCAAGCTAAGGAAAAAAACACTACGTAAAAAATGCAAAGAGCTGAAGTCTAATCTGGAGCAATGGAGTGATGGCTTGTGTGCTACCAAATATTTGGGAAGGGTGCCTTTAATTCTGTCCAGGTCAGATTATATATTTCCTCCTCAAAATCAATACTTGTAAGGAATGTTTTTTGTTGTTTAATACAGGTGCTGCAGCAATAGGCAGTATGTATCTTTTTGTTCTAACATTAAAGCATGTTAACATTTTCTAGTAAAAACCCTCAATGGAAATTAGCATAATATTATTAATAATGCACATTTCAACATTTGTTCCAGTGGTCTTCCAGCGTTAGACCAGACTGTGTATTTTTGCAGTGTTTCAAAATGTACAATAAATACAGTTAAATATAAGCATCTTTTAGTTTCTAGAAAAGCGCTATACAAATCTAATGTATTATTATTATTATTATAAAATCTTCTATCTCTTCACCAATGCAGCATCACATAATTACCTCGATGACTTAACTAAACAGTAACATTGGCTATCTTATTTTACTTTGTCTACTTTGTCTTTTTTAAGTAAAACACAGTTTTTATTTATTCTTCTTTTAAAGTCAGTTTGGAAGATGCCCATTTGAGCTTAACTGGATGGGACAGTTCTGTGACACTGCATGCAGTGTATATTGTATGTGTCAGTGTATACATGTTGCTACCTTCTCTCCATGGCTCACGCTGCCTCTCAAGAGCCAGAGGGAGGAATTTGTCTCAAACGAGCCCTCTGCATTAAAGATTTATATGTTATACACTAAAGTACACACACATTACAATGAGACACAAGCTACAGACAACATGTTCAAGGATATCATCATAAAAGTGGACCATAAACAGTCACTTGATACCTCTCTGCTCATTTGTCTTTACACTTGTTCTTCCCTGCTGGTGAAATCTGTAGCTGTGCTGTTCTGTGTGTTGCAGGTGTACAACATGTTCCACGACCAGAGTCTGGGAGTCAGGATCAACATTCGTGTCACCAAGCTGGTGTTGCTTCACAGCCGCCCAGTAAGTGTTGTGTGTTGTGTGTTGTGTGTTGTGTGTACCCGGAAAAGAGATTAGCTTCTTCTAATTCAAAGTGCTCAGGACAACATTCCCTGTCCAAATGAAAGATTCTACATTTTCCACCTTACAAAATTTGTTTCTCAAATTGAATTTGAAACATTTTATCTGACGTAATGCAAAAATATTCACGCAAATTTACGTTGCATGAATGCAGTACATGGCCCAGGCATGTCGGAGCTTTTCAGTTCCTAAAAGTTTTGCTCTTGCAATGAACAGAGATGTTTTTAGCATCTGTCTTATTGTTTTTAAAAAAAAAATAGTTCAAGGACTCAAATCCTGAAGAAATGTAAATTCAACCGTCCTGTGGGTCAGTTTGACCAATTTCCGCTTTTAAGTTGTTTAAAATACTGTTTCCTTAATTACCTGGGGCTAGATGTATAAGTTGTGTACACAAAGAAAGCCTATTGCCACACATTAACTGGTATTTATAAAAGAAGAATGTGCAGTGATGATGTGTGCAGCTCAGGCATACTTCAGACCAGGCATATACACAAATAGCTAATAGTTATACATACATATACATAGTTAAAATGTCCTTTTAACCCACTCAGGATGAATTGTAATATATTCGGTGACCCCTTAACTTAATTTACAGGCATCATCTAAATGTAACTTTGTTCAATACTTTGGTATATGACCACCTACACCAGTGGTTCTCAACCTTCTTCAGGCCAGCGCCCCCCTATCCATTATTCAGGTTCCTTAACGCCCCCCAAAAAATGTTTTTGTTGTTGTTTTTACCTTCAATTCCCCTAATACGCCATGTACCCAGGGAGCAAAAAAAGCAATTTTTTTATTTTTATGTGTTAAACAAATGCAACGGTAAGAAGTTTGAGATTCAAACTTTAATCAGTGTCATAAACTGCAGCCAATCAGAAACGGGTCAGACATTCAAACTTTTTTACATGACGTGACCACGTGATGACACGTTCCGCTCGTGTTGTGTTCAAGGACCCTGACCGTGGCCAGGAAAAACAGTCAGTCGCCTGTTTTATTCTATTGCTGACTAGAATTGGATTAATTTTTTGGAGTACATTTTTTATGCGTGTTTATGAATTACCTCGCAGGACCGTACACTCAAACACCCCCCAAAAACACACGAATGCCCCCCTTTCAAAAATATTGCTATATCTGAACACCGGCGCTACCGCCACCGTTGAGAACCCCTGACCTACACAAACCTAATGGTATTGCCATCAACCTCAGCTCTACTCTGTTCACTGCTATTTGTTTAATGTGTTAGTGCTAAATGTTAGCAAACCAGCTTAGCATCAGCATGTTAGCATTGTGAGCATGTTAGCATGCTGACGTTAGCATTTAGCCCAAACAGACGGCATTACGTTAATAGAATTGAAGAAAGAATTGTTGAAATGTAATTTATTTTCCAAATTGTTGTTAAAATATAGTGCACATGTCAGATAATGTTTTTTCTTCATTCTGAATTATCGGTCAAGCCATTATAACATTTTATTAATTTAAACTGTATTCAAACAGTTCAGGTCATTTATAGGACCGTTAAAGGTACGAGGAGAGGGGAGGAGTGAACTGCTCTGTATCTGCTCTTCAGATGAAGCTAAAGGTGGGTCATCATGGAGAAAGGGCTCTGGAGAGCTTCTGTCATTGGCAGTATCAAGAGTTTGGGGGGCCGCGGTACCTTGGCAACAACCATGTTCCTGGTGGAAGGGATGACATCCCACCAGTGGACACTGCTGTGCTGGTCACCAGGTATGTAGACAGAACTTCCTCACATGAAGGTATGATAATTGTAATAAATGTGGTCTCTGCGCTCTTGCTTGCAGCCGCTTTAATCTTCATTATGAAGAATAGGGCTGTCACGTTTTAATGAACAAACACAGTAATTTATTACAATTACTGTGAACACTACTCATCTAATCCGTAGGGTTCCTCTGCTGCCTCACTTGGGTGACAAGTCATGACTCCTTAGAGTAAGGAAATGTTACAGCACGTAAAAATGCAGCTGTGTCAGGTTACTCAGAACCCAGTTTATTTAAGTCATTTGAGAATGCGTTTCAAATACAAGGCATCACTTCCTGTAATGAGATCTCCTTCCTCCAGCTGCTCAGGTTTACTTAACCTGTTAGAAGTATTTTTCATGCACTTGTAAAAACCCTTTTAGAAACCCTGATACCAGTATACAGGACTGTCTCAGAAAATTAGAATATTGTGATAAAGTTCTTTATTTTCTGTAATGCAATTTAAAAAAACAAAAATGTCATGCATTCTGGATTCATTACAAATCAACTGAAATATTGCAAGCCTTTTATTATTTTAATATTGCTGATTATGGCTTACAGCTTAAGAAAACTCAAAAATCCTATCTCAAAAAATTAGAATAGTTCCTCAGACCAAGTAAAAAAAAAGATTTATAACAGCAAAACAAAATCAAACATTTGAAAATGTCCATTAATGCACTCAGTACTTGGTTGGGAATCCTTTTGCACGGATTACTGCATCAATGCGGCGTGGCATGGAGGCAATCAGCCTGTGGCATTGCTGAGGTGTTATAGATGCCCAGGATGCTTCAATAGCGGCCTTTAGCTCATTAGCATTGTTGGGTCTGGTGTCTTTCAGCTTCTTCTTCACAATACCCCACATATTCTCTATGGGGTTCAGGTCAGGGGAATTGGCAGGCCAATCGAGGACAGTAATGCCATGGTCAGTACACCAGTTACTGGTGGTTTTGGCACTGTGGGCAGGTGCCAGATCATGCTGGAAAATGAATTCCTCATCTCCATAGAGCTTTTCAGCAGACGGAAGCATGTAGTGCTCTAAAATCTCTTGGTACACAGCTGCATTTACTCTGGGCTTGATGAAACACAGTGGACCAACACCAGCAGCTGACATGGCTCCCCAAACCATCGCTGACTGTGGGAACTTCACACTGGATTTCAAGCAACTTGGATTTTGCTCCTCTCCAGCCTTTCTCCAGACTCTGGCGCCTTGACTTCCAAATGAAATACAAAACTTGCTTTCGTCTGAAAAGAGGACTTTGGACCACTCTGCAACTGTCCAGTGCTTCTTTTCCATAGCCCAAGTCAGACGCTTCTTCCGTTGTCTTGAGTTCAGAAGTGGCTTGGCCATGGGAATACGGCTATTGTAGCCCATTTCCCGGACACGTCTGTGAACAGTGGCTTTTGATACCTGGACTCCAGCTTCAGTCCACTGTCTTTGAAGCTCCCCCAAATTCTGGAAGCGACTCTTCTTCACAATGCTGTTAAGGCTGCGGTCATCTCTCTTGGTTGTGCAGCGTTTCCTGCCACATTTCCCCCTTCCAACAGACGTTTTGTGGATGTGTTTTGAAACTGCACTCTGTGAACAGCTTGCTCTTTGAGACATTTCTTTTTGTGTCTTACCCTCCTGATGGAGGGTGTCAATGATGGTCCTCTGGACAGCAGTCAGATCAGCAGTCTTCCCCATACTTGTGATTTAGTTTACTGAACCAAGCTGAGTGTTTTTCAAGGCTCAGGAAACCCTTGCAGGTGTTTCGAGTTAATTAGACGATTCAAGTGATTCGTTGAACACCCTACTAGTATACTTTTTCATGATATTCTAATATTTAGAGATAGGATATTTGAGTTTTCTTAAGCTGTATGCCATAATCAGCAATATTAAAATAATAAAAGGCTTGCAATATTTCAGTTGATTTGTAATGAATCCAGAATGTATGACATTTTTGTTTTTTTAATTGCATTACAGAAAATAAAGAACTTTATCACAATATTGTAATTTTCTGAGACAGTCCTGTACATAGCCAAGAAAGCATGTCACGGTGGGGAAAAGGTGAGGACCCAAACGCAGAATGCAAGATGATCTTTTAACAAAAAGAGGACTTTATTCCAACAAAGTTTACAAAATTGCAAATAAAACCAAAAATACAAACCAAATTTATTTATATAGCCCAATATCACAAATTATACATTTGTCTCAGTGTGCTTTACAGACTGTACAGGATACGACACCCTCAGTCCTTAGACCCTCGCATCGCACAAGGAAAAACTTCCTAAAAGAAACTCTATAATTAAAGGAAGAAAAATGGAAGAAGACTCGGGGAGAGCAACTGAGGAGGGATCCCTCTCCCAGGACGGACAGACGTGCAATAGATGTCGTATGTACAGGATAAACAACATAGTACAAATACAACCTTTGACAGAAATGATGTTGTGTTGAAAAAGAGAAAGTTTGGATGCATCCAGGAAAATGGCAAAAAGGCTTTCAGCCCAGCAGGACCAGGGCAGCATGCGCAGCCACGATTCATGATCCAGACTTAAACTTTATCAGTGGCAACCTGCCACATGAAAGACACAGAAACTCCGGGGATGATGCCCCAGATGCTGTATTAGTAACATACATTTACATAAATGCATACAGATAGAGAGGGAGAAGAAGAGAGAGGGGAGGGGAGGAGAGGAAGAGAAAGAGAAAGAGAAGAGCAGGGAGGTATCCCCTGGCAGTCTAAGCCTATAGCAGCATAACTAGGGGCTGATCCAAACCTGAGCCAGCCCTAACTATAAGCTTTATCAAAAAGGAAAGTCTTTAGCCTGCTCTTAAATGTGGAGAGGGTGTCTGCCTCCCGAACACAAACACCATGTAACATGAATGACGACCGGACAAGGAACACTGGGACAGACAGGGATATTTTTTTCACACAACCACTAAACGATGGAACGAGACACAGCTGGGAGAGAAAGGCAAATACACAGGTGGGAACTAATTAACAATCACAAAAGGAGGGAAAACTCAACACTTCAAAATAAAACAGGATATAGAAAATCACGATCATGAAAAAGCAGCTATCTCCCGGAGGAATCAAGATGGGGAAATTAGGTTTCTCTAATACTTTCACAAACCATTTAGATGTGTCGTGTATGTGACGTTCAAGAAGAGAGCTGATTGTAACCCGGTTACTGGGATATATGTAACCGCACTGACATTCATAGATGCACTGCTAATTCAATGAGCTGCTCTGGAGAAGAATCATAGTGCCATGTGTGTTTCTTTATGCACTTTCTTTTGCCATAATCTATAGATTCAAAACATTTTACTATGGTAAAGGTAAATAAGATATTTTTGTAAGAAATATAAAATTATAGATTTTTCACATTTCTGCTTCAACAGACATTTCGGGCTGACGGCGTTCTATCAGGCGGCAGCATTAAGAATGTTTAGCGGAGAGCATTGAGTTGTGTTTGTCTAGCACATGAATCTAGTCAAGCATTATGCCCTTCTTTGCACAGTTTTGCCCACAGCTGTGTCTGTGGATAATAAGTGATAATCCAGAGCCCCTGTAGTCTTCTACATGTCTGCGCTTATGGCAGTGAACTGTATCAGGCATCTGTTATGGAGGTTTTAGTGGTAAGGGGATATGATTTTTTGATGTGATGTTTTCCAGACATTGATAGCTTTATCATATTGATTGACATGTATTTAATTACTTCTATGTGCTGACGTTTCGGGTGGCTGTACAACTTTGATGTCTATATTTGCTTGTAAAGTAAAGTATGTACTTTTTGTCAGAACTTGATACATGTATTTGTTCTTCCTGTTTGTTTGCTCCTCTGTCCACCTTTGTATTGACATTGATGTTCTGCCACCTTCTTGAGCAGTTTGTCTCGTAGAGTAACACACACTTGTCATCTATTAGTACATATATTAGTACATCTTAGGGGGAAATTGAAAGAGCTTGGTTTGATACAAAGGATCTACAGCTAAATATTTGTAAGGTAAGAATGAGAAGTAAAGGCAACAATCAAGGTTGTGATTTTAAAACAGTTAATCGTGCAGCCCTGAGGAAGTGTGTTTAGGATTTGGGCTTCATTTCTCAGCATGTTACAGGTCTTTTGTGGCAGTCGACTTCAAAGGTGGTGGGCCCTAAACTGGGACACAGCCTCGGTGCAGTCTCGTGTGTAATCACTGCTTCCTCAGTCTGTCAGTTCTCCATCCTCCTGCTTCATTCCCAACAAGGCAGAGTCTGGCACAACATGACACATTCCTAATTTGGGATTAGCTATTATTACCTGCTGTAACTCCAGGGAGGGGGAGTGGGGGAAAGGAATCCTTTTATTTAAATGAGTACTCATGTCTGCTGTCAGATCCTATCCTGTCTCCTCTTGCTGTGAGGAGAGGGCAGAGGGCATGGATAAAGTGGCCCTTTGTTCTTGAGGTGGTTTGTTGTAGCCTCCCACCCCATCACTTCTGTCGTAAGGCGTCCTCTGTGAGGACAGGATCAGTCGGGATCAACATCTGCAGGAAGGGGAGGAGAGGAATGCTGCCAGCAGCAGTCAGGGCGAGAGCACGGAGTAATATGTCGCTGCGCTCTCAGGTTTCCTTTGTGTGAGGCTATGGCTGTACTCTACTGACTACCTGTCTCTACATCTTATTAACAGCCTCTTAGGGGGATATAACAAGACTTTTAATAATGGCCACTGGATGATTTCATGTCACTCACATGGGATTACTCGCATACACAAGATTAGAGCTGTGCTACGTGAATAGGCTTTTAGAACAAAATACCTTAGACCGGTTGATGAAAGATTGGCATTTAGATATATTTAAAAATTGTTAATCTATGAAATGTTTCAGAAGCAGCAACACTTTGTGTCACTGGCGGACGCTGGACGCAAGTTTTAGGAAACACTGTCCTACACTTTTCATCGAAGGTTTAAGGATTATTCAAATAATCTGTTTAAAAGAAAGCAAAATAAAAATCGGTTTAGAAAATGATTCAGCAGTGTTTTGATAATCTCTTATAATACAGTCATTTTTCAAGCAAAGGTGCTAAACATTTGATGGCCAGCCTCCCTGTTTTGAGAGTATCACCACTGTCCCACTGTACAATACGTGCCTAGTCCCAATAATGACAATAATGACAATAAAGACTCATAATAACAGCGGCATCTCAGTCTAACTGGTAATGATTCTGACATCCCACAGTAAGAGGAGGGATATAAAGAACAGTTAGAGAGTTATAGAGAGGCGCAGTGGCCAGCTGTTGACATAGTGGAACATCCTCAGTGCAGGGCAGGACACTTTAAAGTGCTACACGGCAATACTCCTTCACATGTATTGTTGTATATCCTGATTCAGGGTCAGACAACATTCACAGTAAGTCAGGTAAAATCCTTATTGATCTTTTTTTCTCTCCACTTTGGCCTTGTGTCCACATCAAGACAGCACTCCTCTCACCTGAAAAGGGATCTTTTCAAAAACAGTCCCCAAAGTGAAAATATATCACTCACGTTTTAGTGGGTGTGGTGGAAATTTCTTTAATGAAGAGCTCACAAACTAAATGGAGTCCTCTCAACTTTATGGCGAGAGGGAAAATGTTGCAGTTTTGCAACAGTGATGATGCAGATTAAATCTGTCATCACCTCCTACAGATTTTCCCTTTAATGTTGGCTGGCAGATTTTTTTATATAGACTGGGCAATATGTGATAGCTGATCAACGTTTGATGTGCATTTACATTTTTTATAATTGTCTCTATTTGTTTCTTTATATAGTCAAGGCAGGCCAGTCAGCTTTATTTATATAGCACATTTCAAATGACCAATTCAACTAAAAATACATTCAAGAACAATAAGCAATGAAAAGCAGAATACAATCGGACATTATAGTGTCTTACTGTTGTGGTAAAGAATATATGTAAACTGAAAGGTGTTTAGTGTGTGTGCGATACTTGGGCTCAGGCTCGTTATCATAGAAGCTCCCGTTTGAACTCACAGCGACCTTCTACTTGACTTGTCTGCAGTATCTGTGGGAGGAAGCGTCCTCAACAGTGATCCCTTTATGTCCGGTTTAAGTCTTTACATCCTCCTGAGAAGGCAAACGGCTCGGTGTCACCATGTCCTCTTAATGCTGCTGCCTCTCCCTGCTCCTCGCAGTTTACAGCTCTGTCGCCTGCAAAGTGGGGGCTTATTCATACACAGAAAGTGGAGAGGACGGCTTGACTAATAGGATTCAGTGTATTTTACTTTCTTTAATATTACTTTTTTCATTGATAAAAGCAGTTTCTGTTTTCCTCTAAGATTGTCCATTGTGGTCTGGGTGAAGCGTTACTCTGCATTAAGATATTGTCTGAAACTGCCACAAACAAACATAATAATGACACATTTTTTATTTCTTGAGCACATTCTTGTAGTTCTGAATTTCTTTGCTTATTCTCACTTTGACAACTTCCACAACGTGTTCTGTGACATTGACTCATTGGAGCTCAGGGTGGTCTTCCAATGTGTTAAAAATGTAGTTGACAGAGAGCACTGGCCATAATATCGGAGCTGTGTTTTTTGATTTGGATGGAGGATGGATCGACGGCCTTGGTCTAATGGTTGTGTTTACAACTGGTATACTTTTGAAATCGCCAACTCAATTTGAACAGCGGTTATTGTCACTGCCTCTGTTGACCTGGAAAGGACTGGGTCTAGACAGGAAGTCACAGGATTGACAAACTGTATGAGACCAGATGAAAATGACAAGCAATAGTACTGGGAAAGACAGGAAGACGATGTTGCTTCTTCATCTTGTAGCTCAAAGACCTACTGCATGTAGGATGAAACTTAGCATAATAACATTTTTGGGAGCTTTCTAAACTCAATGTATGGTCTATTTGCCCATTTTTGACCTTCATGGCCAGTTCAAAGCAATGTTCTGGTCCTTTCAAAAGCCTACTTCAATAAACACATACACACAATTTGCATAGCTTAACATTTCATCAAACTCGCACATGTTGAGAGGCAGGTCTGGTTCCCAGCTGTCAACGTGCAGTCTACCATGTCAGTGGGAACCTCTCCTCCTCCACTGTTGTAGAGTTAGCACAGTCGGCACTGTGATCATTGTCGAACAGGTCGAAATAGTTTGATCTTGTATTCGTTTCCTTCCATTACTTGATGATGCATCATTTGAAAATAAGTGTCTGTGATGGTACTGTTTTGATAGACATGGTCAGTTATTCTGGATGTCAGCAGAGTAAAGTAGTACGCTACCCTACTTTTTTCTTTTTACAGTAGTGGCTATTATTCCAGATGGATGAAATACTGTATAATTCAGAGACCAAATGTATTATTTACATTTGAAATAGTTTTGACTCCAAAAGTAAAGTAAGTAAAAGTAAACTGGAAATAGGGGCGTTATCACAAATTTCATCACGATACGATTGAATCTTTGGACAACAATACGATATTTGCCATAATAACAAAGTCTGCTACGATACAAATCAGGGGCCTGCGATCGATGAGACGATATATTATGCCCATGTAACAATCAGTTACGTTTATATCAACTCAGAAAAAGCAACTAAAATATGATTTGACTATTGTATCATTAGCTCTTCCAGACGTTTAAATTAAAAACAATCTATCTTTAATGAAAATAATAAAAATAGTCCTCCTGTTGGAGGTGTTGTTGGTCAAAACTGGTGAGCAGATTTTCACAAAAAAAAGAATATATATAATATATACAGTATACCAGGGGTTGGGAACATATGGCTCTTTCGATGATGCAATATGGCTCGGAGACAATTTTGAGCTGACATTTTCTAACATGATTAACAAATAATAAATACTTATACTGTGTCATTTTAAAGTAAAACATTTAGCAGCAAAACTTTTTATTAGTTCTCCCCTCTCCTTTTCTCCGCTCTGTCTCTGGCTGTAAGTGTGTGTCTCGGGAGCGGAGCCTTGCCCTTCGAGGAGAAACTGGGCAAATCAAGCAGTAGAGCAGGGATGTCAAACTCAATCACAGAGAGGGCCAAACACGGTCCATATTTATGAACAGGATAGACATATTGGATAAAGTGTAAAAAGATATGGAACATATTTAGGTAGGCTACATTCTCCTATTATGCACATGTGTCAGAGCCAGATGTTTGGAATCTTTTCTTAGCTGCCAATTTAATGTTTGGGGTTCTGTGGAAACCTTCAGTGAGTGAAAGTGTGCATCAGTGAGACTCCTGTGTGGGTTTTTGTTCATCTTCATCACAGAGAAAAGCTGCTCACACAGGTATGTGCTTCTAAACATGCAGAGCATCTGAGCGGCATGAAGGAGGGTTGAGGCATCGCTCAGTTGATCAGCAGAATGAGCTGTCGGGAACACAGCGGTGGAGATGGTTTGTCAGTGTTTGGAAACACGTAGTGACCAAAGTTTCCTTCTGCATCCAAGTCTCCCATAGGCAGCCTGGCATACATGTCCGTGATCACACGGCCCTGAAGCTGGAGGTTGGAGCTTGGTTATGTCGCACAAAAAGGCCAGCTCACATCGACACTTTTCGTCCCAGAGATCTGTGGTGTGTTTCCCTTTGCTTTCCAAAAGCTGACAGATTTCCTCATGCAACTCGAAAAATGTATTCAGCACTTTCCATGTTCAGAAAAGACTTAAAGGGCCGTCGGGTGTTCCCGGGAGCAGCAATGTAAACATCTGTGGTCGACATACTAAATCATGATTTATTAAATACTGCGATCATTGTGTCATAAATAACACATTTTACAACACAAATAGCATTTACTATCATCAGTAGAAATTCATGTTTATCATTTCGTAGGCCCTTTAAATTGGCACTTATAAAGTTCCCTGTCTATGTTACGGTGCTTATTACATGTTCCATCTCCAGAGCTTTACAACACAGTGCTTCCTCGTGTATGATGCAGTGATACACCGTCGGCTCACCTGCACAGGTCTCCTGCTGCATCTTCTCCCGCATCCTGCCCACTAACCTGCTCTTTTCACCGCACCGCAGACTCTCCATCTGTCGTCAGTCCCGTCAGTTTGTCCCGGGGCATTTTCATTTCTCACACATTTAGATACTTCCTCAAATATGTATTTTCCCGTGGTTATGCCATGTCAATGTCAATTTTGGATTGAATTACCAAAACAGACGGGCCACTTATGATTGACGTATGATATCTTCTTGCGGGCCGGATATAATTGCTTTGAGATTGACACCTGTGCAGTAAACACTGAAACGTGCACATAAATGAGATAAATAACATAAGCGTTTAGTTTATTTAATAAAAGACCTGTTCAATGAAACACTGATAGCACTTTTAGTAATCGGCGACGTGTTATACTTACAAACTGCACGCATAAAGTTGCATTCAATTTTATTAAATATATGGCTCTCAAGGGAATACATAAAAAAATATTTGGCTTTTATGGTTCTCCCAGCCAAAAAGGTTCCCGACCCCTGCAGTATACTGTATATAATAGCGCTGTTCCAACTTGAATGCCCATCCAGCCCAACTGGGCCTCAGTTGTTGCTAACTTTGGGGCTAACCCCCTTCACTTAAATCTGTAGATGGAAAGCAAGATACGGGAGCTTGACTTGAGTCTTGAGGAGTTGTAGCATTTATTCACCGACAAATAAACTGTACACACACTGCACGTTAACAGCTAAATAGTACTGCTCAGTCACACACACTCCCTCAATATCTCTCTATCGACCGCACACTCGGCAACATTATGCCGCTAGCACCGCTTGCTATCGACACTAGTGAGAAAGGTGTGTCTTCAAAATGATGACATGTATCGATGTTTTCATTTTGTATCGATGTAATTAGATTGTTGTTGTTGAATCGATATATCGATCCAGATTGAGGGATTGTTACACCCACACATATGATTTGTCGGTCCATAGCATTTTAAGTATTATTCCCTGATCCAATTCCAATAGTGCTAACCCTAGACTGATGTCCCTTTCACACATGCAACCCTGAAATGATCTAAACATTACCCAGAAAGACACCAAAGAAAATGTGTAACTGGAGAGACAACGAGATTCAGGAACTTCTGTCTTTAAGGGCCCATGCTGAAATCGTCAGACTTCAAGTAACTGCAAGAGACTCGTTGTTTATGACCAAATTACAAACTTGCTTACCACATCATGTCCTGCCTCCTACCCAGGCGCCACCCCCTTGCCTAAACCAAAGGGAGATCTTTTGTTTTGTGCTACATGTGACCTTAGTGTGGTACATTCCAAAAAAAAAAAAAAACTTCTGAGTATTGCAAACCGTTGTGGGAGGGAAGTGTGAAAGTTTATTTAAATATCATCCATCCATCATCTACCGCTTATCCGGGGTCGGGTCGCGGGGGCAGCCGCTCCAGTAAGGAACCCCAAACTTCCCTTCTCCGGGCCACATCTGCCAGCTCCAACTGGGGGATCCCGAGGTGTTCCCAGACCAGTGAGGAGATATAATCTCTCCACCGAGTCCTGGGTCTTCCCCGGGGTCTCTTCCCAGCTGGTCGTGCCTGGAACACCTCCCTAGGGAGGCGGCCAGGTGGCATCCTTACTAGAACCACCTCAACTGGCTCTTTTCAACGCAAAGGAGCAGCGGCTCTACTCCGAGTCTCTCACGGATGGCTGAGCTTCTCACCCTATCTCTAAGGGAGACGCCAGCCACCCGTCTGAGAAAACCCATTTCGGCTGCTTGTACTTTCATCATCTTTTATCATTTATCATGTCAAATTAAATTCACCACATAATAAGTGGATGGATGATCAGTTCTTGTTCAATAACATTTTAGTGGCCCGGTTGCAAACGGCTGCAATGGGAGTCACTTCCCTAAACAACACATCCCCACCAAGGTGGCCCCCTGTGTTGTTTTAATGCAGAACTGTTCTGTCTGAATCTCTGCAAACTCTGTGTCGCTTAGATTTTGTCTTTCAGTGTAACTGATCAATGTTTCCATATAAATCACTATTTCATACTCATGTAGTTGCTGTGAACCCTAACATAGTCGATTCCTTCACAGTTTTAGCCTGGCCTTAGCATCCTCTTATAATTAGTCCCAATACCAATTTTTTTATTTTAAATCTATTTTGCATTCATAATTCATCATTGCGGTTGCATATATTTTCTAGCTGCCTTCCAGTGCGGCCATTCGGAATAGCTAAAATCACATACAGGACTGTCTCAGAAAATTAGAATATTGTGATAAAGTTCTTTATTTTCTGTAATGCAATTTAAAAAAAAAAAAAAAAAAATGTCATACATTCTGGATTCATTACAAATCAACTGAAATATTGCAAGCCTTTTATTATTTTAATATTGCTGATTATGGCATACAGCTTAAGAAAACTCAAATATCCTATCTCTAAATATTAGAATATCATGAAAAAGTATACTAGTAGGGTGTTCAACGAATCACTTGAATCGTCTAATTAACTCGAAACACCTGCAAGGGTTTCCTGAGCCTTGAAAAACACTCAGCTTGGTTCAGTAAACTAAATCACAAGTATGGGGAAGACTGCTGATCTGACTGCTGTCCAGAGGACCATCATTGACACCCTCCATCAGGAGGGTAAGACACAAAAAGAAATGTCTCAAAGAGCAAGCTGTTCACAGAGTGCAGTTTCAAAGCACATCCACAAAACGTCTGTTGGAAGGGGGAAATGTGGCAGGAAACGCTGCACAACCAAGAGAGATAACCGCAGCCTTAACAGCATTGTGAAGAAGAGTCGCTTCCAGAATTTGGGGGAGCTTCAAAGACAGTGGACTGAAGCTGGAGTCCAGGTATCAAAAACCACTGTTCACAGACGTGTCCGGGAAATGGGCTACAATAGCCGTATTCCCATGGCCAAGCCACTTCTGAACTCAAGACAACGGAAGAAGCGTCTGACTTGGGCTATGGAAAAGAAGCACTGGACAGTTGCAGAGTGGTCCAAAGTCCTCTTTTCAGACGAAAGCAAGTTTTGTATTTCATTTGGAAGTCAAGACGCCAGAGTCTGGAGAAAGGCTGGAGAGGAGCAAAATCCAAGTTGCTTGAAATCCAGTGTGAAGTTCCCACAGTCAGCGATGGTTTGGGGAGCCATGTCAGCTGCTGGTGTTGGTCCACTGTGTTTCATCAAGCCCAGAGTAAATGCAGCTGTGTACCAAGAGATTTTAGAGCACTACATGCTTCCGTCTGCTGAAAAGCTCTATGGAGATGAGGAATTCATTTTCCAGCATGATCTGGCACCTGCCCACAGTGCCAAAACCACCAGTAACTGGTGTACTGACCATGGCATTACTGTCCTCGATTGGCCTGCCAATTCCCCTGACCTGAACCCCATAGAGAATATGTGGGGTATTGTGAAGAAGAAGCTGAAAGACACCAGACCCAACAATGCTAATGAGCTAAAGGCCGCTATTGAAGCATCCTGGGCATCCATAACACCTCAGCAATGCCACAGGCTGATTGCCTCCATGCCACGCCGCATTGATGCAGTAATCCGTGCAAAAGGATTCCCAACCAAGTACTGAGTGCATTAATGGACATTTTCAAATGTTTGATTTTTGCTGTTATAAATCTTTTTTTTTACTTGGTCTGAGGAACTATTCTAATTTTTTGAGATAGGATTTTTGAGTTTTCTTAAGCTGTAAGCCATAATCAGCAATATTAAAATAATAAAAGGCTTGCAATATTTCAGTTGATTTGTAATGAATCCAGAATGCATGACATTTGTTTTTTAAATTGCATTACAGAAAATAAAGAACTTTATCACAATATTCTAATTTTCTGAGACAGTCCTGTATGCCATCCAACGTGGTTGGTGACCTAGCAGTGTACACAACCAGTTGTAGATAGTAAAATATGAAAGATAGTTTTATTAAGTTAACTTGCTCTTTTTTCTCTTTCAGGACAGATTTCTGTGTTCATAAAGACGAGCCTTGTGATACTGTGGGTGAGTACAACTATGTCTCTTGCACATACACACACACACACACACACACACACACACATTTGTACTTCTATACTGGTGAGGTCCCTCATTGACAAAAAGTGTCCTTAGTCACTAACCCTAACCTCAGTGCTGACCCTAACGTTGCTGTAACAGAACTAATATCCACAGATCTAAAGCCATGTTTTAATGTTTGTGGGTACTCAAATGTACTCACTTTATATAAATATCCTCACTCTTAAGCTTTTAAAGTCAAAATGGTCCTCCCAAAGACAGACATCATATGTATAAGAGTCCACAGAAAAACATTTTAAGCAGTGCAGGTTGTTGTGTTGTATGCTGTTGGTATTTTCCTGACCTTGAAATTTACTTTACAAGTCTGTTTGGTATTTTGTTGCGAAGCGGCAAGCGCAGAGTGCACCAATGGGAGGAGGATAAGCTTTAGGTTAGGAGTAGGTTATCTACTCGTTATCAATAAATTGGCTGTAGGGTTCACCGTCAGCCGAGGTAGCCTATATCCAACATACCTCTAACGTATTCACGTACTGTAGTCACGTAGGTATTTACGTACTATATTTACGTAAGTAAGTATTCACGTAGGTATTTACGTAGGTAAGTATTCACGTACTGTATTTACATACTATATTTACGTAGGTAAGTATTCACGTAGGTATTTACGTACTATATTTACGTTGGTAAGTATTCACATACGTATTCCATATTCACGTATGTCTGTTGTCTTGTTGGGAATTTGTCTGATACATTTTGTATAAGTAAGTGATACTCTATCAATAGGTTAGACATGCGTATCTGTATACGTTCACTTTTCCGATCCGATGAAAAGTTGGTTGGATTTGGACTTTTCATATACGCCAGCATACGTTTCTGCCATACGGATATGTGTGACAGGGCCTTTATACTGATTAAATTTTTTAATTATCAATAAAAAATTAATTTCTGTCATCATAATACTACTACTACACCATTTGCCTCTGGCTCCAAATTTGAGGTGTTTTGTCTTAAGGTTGCGCCTCTACAGCCAAACAACAGCATGATTTCATGGAGATGAAGAAGCTTCTCTCCAGCTGCTGTTGTGCGTTACTGTGATTGGCATAGTTGTTTCAGGGCAATGAGACCTAATAGAGTTATCTATTAATCACTCTGATCTATACTCTACACTAGGTTGACATTATCTGAACATTTTAATTTTTTTTAATTATTTTTTATCCACTGTAGCTGCGGTATTGTAGACACACTGGTTTTGTGCTTGTAGTCTAGATCCCACTGTGCTGGGTGGCAGGTCGATGATCTATTGGTGTCACTCAAACTTCAAAGCCTTGTTTTTGTGAGCGTCCAGAACAAAAATAGCACTTTGAGTAACAGATCCTTGAATTTGTCAATAGGATTTTACAACTCCCCAAGGATAGTAGAGTGACTCCGTTTGCATGACAAAGTTATCTACCAGGAAGGTCCAGTTGTACATTTTCAATTTAGCAATGGAGCATGTTTCTAGATGCCTCTCGTTTTGTGTTGATTTTGGAGTTCTGTGTGGCTGTAGTGTGTCCGTGCACCACAATCCCTTTAGAAAAACTGACTGTACTGCTGCAGGGACTGAAAGTCTGTCCAACCATTGATACTTCTGATGGCGAGACTGAGAATGAGAATTCTGCATTGTATCCAAACAAACACAGCTGTGTTTTCCTTGTCATGCAGAACTTTACCCAACTCAAGCTGTCGGGGTGTTTCAGGATGTCCGTTGTCTCTTACACCAGGGGTTCTCAAATGGTGTGCCGTGAGACAAATCCCGGTGTGCCGTGGGATTTTGAAACAATTAGGCCTATTGCATTTAACTGTACACAAGGTTATGAATGATTTTGTATTTACTTCAGTGTTCCCTCTAGGTTTAATGCTCTGCGGGGTGCTGCCTGGGCTGGATGAGGTCCGTGCTTGGCGCAGACTTTTTAAGTTCTCTCCTTACTTTTTCTCCGCTCGGTCTCTGGCTGCAAGTATGTACGCTCGCGCGCGAGTGTTTGTGTGGGTTTGGAAGCGGAGCTCCGCCCTTCACGAAGCAGAACAGAGCAGAGGAGAGAATGTAAATATGCAAAGCAACTGAAACGTGCACATAAATGAGATAAATTACATAAGCGTTTAGTTTATTTAATAAAAGAGCTTCTGTTCAATATGAAAAGTGAGTTCTGAATATATAAAAATAAAAACGTCTTGAATTTCAGGGGGGGGGAGGGGTAGGGGGGAAACACTGTATTTTATCGGTACTTTGTCCTACACACAATATAGAAACAATAGGTCTTATATGCTTTGGCCTAAATATAAATAAAACAATCATTTAAAAAAAAGAAATCTGTCAAAGCGAACCCGTTGTAGCCATTTGCGCATGGTGGGAAATATTAGAGTGTGACAATCAAAGGCTCTTTGCTAGTGTGAAGGAGAATAGCTTCTTACAAGGACTACGCTAAATAAATAACAGTGATACTATGTGTTATAGCGGAGATTTTGCCCGGATATGAACACAGGTGTGCCTTGAGATTTTGGCTTGGTCTTTGGTGTGCCTTGGCCACAGAAAGTTTGGGAACCCCTGTCTTACACCACTGGAGAAAAACATACTTAGATGACATTCACCTCAGTATTGTTTTTCTGGCAAATGTTTTTCTTCCAATTCCAATGGATAGCTATAATAGAGACCAACAAGTTTTCCATACTAAATTACAAATACATTGTTTTTCTTCCAAGCAGTTCCATCTAGGCATTTTTATTCTTATGCCTTTATCTGCAGGACATCATTTGTAATCAACTTCTAAAATGATGACAAATGAGCGTGACAAAAATATTCATATTAGCGTTTCCTGACCTGCCACCACTATGCTTGGTTTAAGCATCAATCCCGACCTCCTCCCTTGTGTCTCATTATCAAAGATCAAGCTATTTCCACCTCTGCTGCTGACAAACAAGAGCCATTTTGTCACTGGAGTCAGTTAAACTTAAGGTTGTATGTCTGCCATTTGGACAAACAACCAATGCTGGACAGTTTCCTATTTTTAATTTAATGATTTTTAGGAATATTAGGATTTTTAAAATAACACTCTTTTGTATTTACTCTGTAAAACTGTAAAATTACACAGAACAATCTCCACACAGAGCCACAAACTTGTTAAAAAAAACAATGCCGTTTCAGCAGTTTCCCTTGGTTACCTGGAGGATTGGTAGGAATATGTGGCCCTGAGGGAGTTATTAGCAGAAAGAGACATTTGATCTACGAGTTCCCTTTAGGAACTGTTCTCTATTAGTCAGTACCCAACATGTTCACTTTCAGTAGAAACTGTAGAATAATTCATTCAAACAACTTTGATGTGCACCTACTGTAAACAGGGAATATTTTGTGGTTATTTTGCAACAGTCTGATGCTGTTAGCACAAAATTCAACCATTGGGTCTGCCATGCATACTGTAATTATTAACATCACTCCAATAAGACACCGCAGATGGGAAAGATATTTGCTACCTTCACCATTATTTTCATTAAAAAAATAACATTTTGGAAAATCGTGACAAATGTCCTTCATCAAATTTCTCACGGAGCCCAAATGGATGTTAAATGTATTGTTTAATCTGACGAACAGTGAAGAACCCAAAGTCTTTCTGACAGTTATATAAAAGAGAGAAAAACAGCAAATCCTCACATTGGAGAAGCTGCAACCAGAGAGTTTTTTGCTTAAAAAAAATAACTATGATAAATCCATTATGAAAATAGCAGATGGTGGTATTTTCTAACTGTTGCTCAGTGAACCATGTTACCTCAGCCTCATTGACCCACAGGAGTGAGGAAAGAGTTTTTCTTCCCTTTTTCCTGTTACTCTGTTCCTCTGTCTCATGTTTTCCTTTCCGCTGCAGGTCCTGATGCAGCCTGGCTGTCTGTAGTCCCAATGAATGCAAACACAATCACCTTAACAATTTACTCATTGTAGTTCTGTGACTTAATATGTGACATTAAAATGTTGACAGAAGTAGGCTTTTGGATTTTTCAAAAATCATATTGCCATTTTGCGGAAAGTGTTCCACACATGTGCTTCGAAACGTTGGATCTATTTTTAAACCTTTTTCTTCTCATGCGCCATGACAAAAATACAGCCACATCACATACATGCCGCCAGAGAATTAAGAGTCACATTACTTCATTAACATACATGGAGATCACAATCATGCCCAGAGCAACACATCTCGGTGTGAATGGGTTATAATGGTGGTCCAGCTGGGAGATTAAAACTGCGTCTTGATTGTGGTTGTTGCGTTGTTACGTAAATCTTGTCTGCTGCCCATGTCTCTGAGAGCATGTGTTGACACCTGCATGGACGACCACGCACCCAACACAACTCATGACCATGTGGAGTGCTGACTGCACACCCAATGCAGAACTGTATGCCCAATCACTTCAAAAGGTGGCGGTTCAACACCTCACTTTGAATAGACAAACAATTTCCTTTCCAGTACAGTAAGGCTATTCCTCTGTCAATACTATCGTGAGCCGCATTACTGATACGTAAAGGACGTAGAGGAGCAGCTTAACGACGAGTGACGAGACAGCCGCTTTGCTCTGCAGGTGGATGAAGCGACTGACAGTAACAAAGACTGTTCACTGATATCATACGTCACATTCGTTGATGGTGATGACTTGATGTGGTGATTAAAGGTGTAATTTTTGGTTAGAAAATGTTCAAGTTTTATTTTTTTCTCTCAGGGAGCTGGT
Organism: Cottoperca gobio; assembly: GCF_900634415.1. NCBI lineage: Eukaryota > Metazoa > Chordata > Actinopteri > Perciformes > Bovichtidae > Cottoperca > Cottoperca gobio. Next base: position 953,089 of record NC_041357.1, read on the forward strand.
TAAGTTTTGAAAGCCTGAGAGGTCATTTTGAGAAAATATGTTGAAAGCAGAAACACTATTACACAGTAAAAGTTACAGTATTACAGTTTAATAATTCCACTGTAAAGGTGATTTGTCACTTAGTTTTGTAATAAGTTGCAGTTTTATGAATTACAATGTTTAAAATAAATTCTAGTCGAGTTTGGAAGCTAAAGATGTGTCCGTGTGTCGTAGGGGGGGGGGCTCGAAAATATTCTTATCTACAAAAGGGGGGCCCTGCAGAAAAAGTTTGGAAACCACTGGGTTAGGAGACCTTTTATTGCCATGGTTACAAAAATAACCACTTGGTTAGGGTTTGGGAACTATGGTAGCCGTACTTCAAAGAAAACAGTGATAGGGTCCAATGTTTTCTTAACCCATCCATCTACCCTGACAAGGTTCAACAAAAAGGGAACATTACAACCTTCCGAAAGGTAGAATCTATTGCATTTATTGTTGTATTACACTGCACTAGTTTTAGATAGTTGTAGCTTACTACTGAGTGTTTGCTGTTTTAGGGAATTTGCTTAAACTGCTGTTCATGTCTTTCTTCTGAATGTACTTCTGTAACATCAGCTATGTGTGTTGACTTGTGTGCCACTTGGCCTGACTTAAATCGTCTTTTCAACCTTTCATAATAGAATTCTCATTATTAATTTTTCTCTGGTGTGTGTGTGTGGTGAAACATAGGCAGTGCATTACAGAGGGCCGTATATAGGAGAAACATCGACAAATATGCCTAATAAAGGCCATGAGACAAAAACATAGCGCTGAGTAGGTGCTGACAGCTGTTGCAGTTGGTTTGAATCTCAAAATTGTGTGGGTCTGAACAAAGCTAATCATGGATACACTGGCAGGTCTTTCATAGAGTTGAAGTTTTCCATAGACAACCAGTTTTGTATTGGTCAGTTACACAACAAATGCCTATGAATACAAATAAGATCTGTTTGGCTCCATATCTCAGTCATACCCTTCGTCGCACTACTCCCCTTACATACCCACAAACAGTATTATCAGCATGCACATAGCTATGAGGTAATGGAAGTACATGGAGACGGAGGCAGCGGTGTGTGCTGTGAGGGGTTGTGGCAGTTCCTGGCCATGCCTGGCCCTGCACAGCTCTGCCCCACCATAATACTCTCAACCTGCTAATCTCCCTGCACAGTGTGTGACCCACTTTGAGCCTCACTTTATGTTACGACTCGGACACAGGGAAGGAAGACTCAATTGCACGACTCCAGACACAAAGGTAGTGTAGAATAAACAAAACTTTACTTCCATAAATCAAAACAACAACTGAAAACACTCACTAGGAGGATATACAAAACTATCGGATAAGCACACTTCATGGATCACTGGTACGGGCATAGGTTCTTACAAGGATATGACCAGACGAACTGGCACACGACAAGGGGAGACAGGACAATTTATACAAGAGGTGAGTGGGAACAGGTGAAAACAATCAGGGGCGGGGCAGACGCTGACGATGGAGGGAAACCATAGCAGGACAGGAAGTAAAGGGATCTGGGTTGAGAAACAAAACAAAATAAAACATGAAGTGACAAGACAAAATGAACAACTCAACAAATTTGACGAGACGTGACACTTTAGTCACAGCACTCTCAATATTGTTTGTGTGAACAGACCAACAATCTGTGTGTAAATGTGTAATCTGAAGATTTGTGAACTGAATTCTTTTTTGCAAATATAAAACAGATCTGCCAATACACAAAGAAATTCCAGGCTAGCAGCAGGCTAAATTATCAGTTGTGGGTAACATAGGCACCAGGTTTTGCCGTTAAGAATAAGAAAGTGTGGAATAAAAAAGACGTTTGGTTTTGCTTCATTAACTTCTATACTTTTCGTTTTTCTGTTCACCATGAGTCCAAACAGTGTTATGGATGAAATGCTAAATCAGTGGAATACAAATATCGGGCCTTATATCATCTGATATTTTTATAAAACAATTTTTATTGAGCTCTAATTTACATATATACATGTGCTGTGTGTATGTCAATTCAGGATTAATTCATTAATTCATTAAAAGGAGGGGGGGGGGGAGCTGGCTGACTCAGGCCTATGTTGTCAGCACTTGGAGCTTCCACTGTCCAGGAATTAGTAGCTCAATAGAAAGCCTTTCATGTTGTAACAGCTAATAAGCACAAAATAAATGGCTGGCCGAAGCTGCTTTTGGGCAGCACAGTGCTGTGAGTCCAGAGGCCTGATGAGGCTTTGTGGCTCTTTTGAGGATGTCTGGCTGAATGTACCGCCAGCTATGTGTGCCAACACATCACTGTTTGATCAGCCAGCTAGCCCCAACACCAGGTCAACACCCAGCACTGATCACTACAGCGCTGTGGATCGCAGCTCTTTGTCTGGGAGCTTTAAGCCTCAGAAGTGCTGGCTTCAACGGATCTTTGATGCTGCAGAAAATCTCAGCCACATCTCTGACCTCACTGTGGAGCTTCACCAGTCAGCTTTGTTTTATTCACATGGGCTTTATATGGCCTGTATGTAAAATAATAACGGCTGCTGCCTTTGCCTCTAACATCAATGCAAATAATCGAGCTTCCTCAATACTTGCATGCAGTTTAATTTAAAGGGTCAGATTCCCTTTCTTTCATTCCAATGAAAGCTGCTCACTCAGCACTGCAAGCACATCATTTTATTTACTTCCTTATTCTCTGGCCATAACACATGTGCATTTGTGTTTGATTGAGATTGAAAATAAATCTTAAATAATATATATAAAGCATGTTATCGCTAGATTAACAAAATCCACCACAGTGCACTCTACCTGCAGCCTAAATAATAATAATAATAATAATAATAATAATAATAATAATAAATTGTATTTGTAAAGCACCTTTCAAAGCTAAACGCAATCTCAAGGCACTAAAATGCAGGACAACAACAAAAACAACAGACATAAGAGGTTACAGAAATGCTTTTTTGAAGAGAAAGGTTTTTAGGCCCTTCTTAAAGGAGTCGGTGGCCTGTGGAGCCCTCAAGTGTTCTGGGAGGGAATTCTACAGGTGAGGAGCGGCTGAGCAGAAGGCCCGATCGCCCATGGTGAGGAGCTTGGTCCTGGGGGGATGGAGCAAAGCTTTTTAAGTGGAGCAGAGGTTGCGTGTGGAGGTTTGTTGAGGGAGGAGTTCCTTGAGGTATGGAGGAGCATTTCCATGTATGCATTGATGGGTGAGTAGGGAGATTTTGTACTCAATCCTGAATGAGACAGGAAGCCAGTGGAGGGAGTGGAGAATGGGTGTGATGTGGTTATATTTTCGCACCCTCATCAGGATCCTAGCGGCGCTGTTTTGGATATATTGGAGCTTTTGAAGGCTCCCGCTTGGAATCCCGATGAGGAGAGCGTTGCAGTAGTCCAACCTTGAGGAGACAAAGGCGTGGACGAGTTGTTCAGCATTCAGCAGAAACTTGCACCTCCCAAGGATACGTACTCTGTTCTTCCAGAGTGGTAGGACTGGAACCAGCTCAGGGCGGAGTCAGAGAGTCCGATGGTGTAGTGGAGGCGCTGAAGGAGGATCTGATGGTCGACCGTGTCGAATGCTGCAGTCAGATCCAGGAGGATGAGTAGAGATGGGGAACCAGCGTCAGCCGCCATCAGCAGGTCGTTTGGGACCCTGACCAGAGCTGTTTCGGTGCTGTGGGCGGAACGGAATCTGGACTGGAATTTCTCAAAGAGGCAGTTGGTTTTGAGATGGTCCTGAAGCTGGGCTGCAACTACTTTTTCCAATACTTTTGATAGAAATGGCAGGTTGGAGATGGGCCTGTAGTTGGTGAGGACATCTGGGTCTAAGGTGGGTTTTTTGAGAAGTGGTCTGATGACAGCTTAGAGCACAAATGTTGAATTTTACCAGGGCTGTGGGAAAAGGGTCCAGTGCGCAGGTGGAAGGTTTCATCCTGCGGATGACGTCCTCAACCTCTTGCTGAGAGATCTCCAAGAAGACGCGAAGAGGCGGGAAAATCCCAGGCTGTGGGTTGACAGCAGGGACAGACTGAGCGGAGGAGCTGGAGAGAAAAGAGCGGATGGTGTTGACTTTAGTTTTGAAGAAAGTAATAAAGCTATTGCACTGCTCTTCTGTGGTATTGGTGTATGAAAGAGTTTGTGGCCTGATGAGATGATTTATGGTGGAGAACAACTGCTTGGAATTTCCAGGGTTTTTATTGATGATATTAGAGTAGAACTGTGTCCGTGCGTTTCTGAGTGTTTTTTGGTGTTCTTGAAATGCTAATCTATGAACACTGAGTCCAGATTTTGTGAAACGCCTCTCCAGTACACGCCTAGCTGCCTTCATGTTCCGTAGCTCTAAAGTGAACCAGGGGGCTGAGCGTGAGAAGGTGACTGTCCGAGTTTTCACCGGAGCGTGGAGATACAGGATATTGCTCAGTGTTCTATTGTAGAAATCCACTGATTCACTGACTCTTGTGAAGGATTTGCTGGAGGTCCAACGTCATGATGTCTGTGTTGATGTTTTTAAGATTTCTGAAGTGTATTTAGAGTTTGGGCTTGGTCTGGTGAGACAATTTCAACTCCATTGAGATAACCTTGTGATCAGACACTCCCAGATCGTACACCAACAGATTTTTAATGGGTGAATTCAGTGATGTCCAGGTCGAGCGTGTGCCCCCTGGTGTGTGTGGGGACATCAACATGTTGTTTTAGGTTGAGAATGTCCAGTAGTTGTAAGAACTCAGCTGCAGGGTGGCGGGAGGGGGTGTCGACGTGAATGTTCAAATCCCCAAGTATGACAGTATTTGCAGATGTGGTACAGAGTGAAGTGAGAAGTTCATTTATCTCTGAGATGAAGGCCGGGTTTGGCTTGGGTGGGCGGTAGATGAGGAGAATAGTCATGGGGAAGGGGGGTTTTCATTTAAATGCAAGGCATTCAAATGAGGACAGGTCAGGCAGAGAGATGGGGGTCAATTTGAGGTCACTGTGGTGTATTATGGCTAAGCCGCCACTGCGACCAGTACGACGGGCTTTCTCCAGGCAATTATAGCCAGGAGGACAGGCTTCATTTGGGGCAAAATAGGCCTCAGGCTGATGCCAGGTCTCAGTAAGACACATGAAGTCAATCCCCTTGTCTTGGATGTGATCATGTATGAGACAGGATTTATTTGTGAGAGATTGTTCGTTAAATAGTTCTATTTTGAGGCTTGACGGAGTGGTTAACTGTAGAGGCAGGAACAGACTGAAATCCACTGCACGTTTTCTGTCCCACTTGGTGTGTAGCGATCTCGCGGTGTTTCCCGTGCTACTAACATCGAGAGCGTCAGTCCTCTGATGACGCAGCAGACGTGCGACAGTGGTCCATATGGAAGGAATGGATGACACAGGCGGGCCAGGCTGGTGGTAAACAAACTTTCTACGGGAGCCTCTGTGGGTGTAACGAGGTCTGCGTAGGAGTCCAAGTTGTTTGATGGCTGAGATGCACGTTGGAGTTGTGTAGTTGTTGAGCCTTGGACATACTGTTGAGATGGAATACTTGGACATCATGCCGGTTGCCACAGGTTTTAGTCTGGGGCTAGCCGTTAGCCATGGACAGAGATGGAGAACTGTTAGGCAAGGCAAGATGGTTATCCGTAGCATGGGAGTAGGAGATGAAGCAGGGCGAAGCAGTCCGTTTCCAAGCAGCAGTTTAGCCGGCAAGCTAGTTGACGGCTAGCTGTGGAGGCAGCGGTCCTAGCGGCCATCGCACCGGGACAGCTGAAGGGCTGTCCAGGAGATAACTCACAGTAGCGGTGGTGAAACAGTGGTGGACGTATTGTGGCTCACTGGCAACAGGAAGCTGACCGTAGGAGCTGACTGGCTCGTTGGAAGCCGACAGACTGCTAGCAAGCCAGCTAGCGTTAGTTGTCCGGGAGCTCTCGATAGCAGTGGAAAGTGCCAACAACAGGTAGCAGCGGTTATCCAAACATGGTTTGTAATTCAGTAGAATCCAAGTAGAACAGACTTAAACTAGAACTAGAAGAAACGGCGAACAAACAACAAACAACGACAACAGGAGAAGCGGCGAACAACCAGCGCCACCGTCCTCTCCCTCCCTTTAATATTAAAGAATACAATGTAAATGAATTATAAATAAACATAAAAAACTATTTGACACCTATTAAATTACTTTTGCCATATTAAATTAGTTTTAACCCTGATTATATTGTACTTAAATGATAACAACAGACTCAAAGCCATCCAGCGTGCACCTACCCATATTCATATGATTTCCGAAAGTAAAACGATTAGGCTATTTATTAGGCCAAACATGTTGTAATTTTCCAATTCTGATATGTTCACACTCAAAGCCTATCAAGTACTGATGGTCAGGGCTTTTTTAATACCGAACACCCACCTCGACTGAACCTGACCAACAAACTGCCAACTTTATGCATTATAATAGCACAATTCTCAGTACTGAGGACTGAGAGAAGTACAGATTTTCCTTTCGCACTTTTTTACCGTACAGAACAAACCAACGCACCCTGATTTGCGTTTGCATGGCACAAATTTATTTTTGTTTCTTTACAAACAGTTTGTTCTATATCTTACTATGTGTTATCTGTTTGATTGGGTTGATCCATTTGAATATATATATATATATATATATATATATATATATATATATATATATATATTGAGGGTAATTTGCCAGAGTGTAATGCTAGAAATGTGGGGCTTTAAGTCCTCCTTGTCTTTTGGGTTTTTATAGAGTTGCCAGTTCAATTCTTGGTGTCTTTAGTTGGGATGATTGTGAATAGATTATTTATTTTTGGTGGCTATTCTGCCTGTAAGTGATAGTGATAGGTTCATCCAGCAAAAGAGGTTGTCATTTATCGTTATGAGTAGTGTGGTGACGTTTGTGGTGAATGTGAACAGCTCTGGGGAAAACATTTATACCTAAATACGTGATGTGACTTGTGCATAAAGAGATACTGTATGTGGTGTATGGGCTGCCACATCCCAGCTGTTATAATCTAATGGAAAGCCATGCATTATTCCAGTAAATGGAGTAGTCAGAGATATTGGAGTTTAATTGTTTCCTGTCGTGATGAGTAAGGGTTGTGTAGGAACAGCAATATATCATCTGCATAAAGACTGATTTTGTGATGTGTGTTGGGTGTTTGGATGCCTTTTTTGTAGATGTTCTAATGGATGTCTGTAGCTAGAGGTTAAATTAAAATGGTTAATAGAGAAGGAACCTTGCCGTCCCCCTGTGCAGTGTGAAGCTTTGTGAGGTTTGTAAGTTGGTGATGACGGTGGTTGAAGGTGAGGAGTATAGAATCCAGTTATAAATGATTCCCCAAAGCCAAATCTTTGTAATGTGGTTATGTGAAATGTCCAGTTTACTCTGTTGAAGGTTTTTTCTGCATTTAAGGTAGCTACGATGGTTCCTACCTTTTGTAATGATGAATAATGCAATAAACGAAACGTGTTACTGGGTGAGTGTCTACTTTTGATAAAGCCGTTTTGTTCTGGGTGAATTATGAATGGATCAATTTATTCTATTCTGTGAACTAGTCCCTTAGTGAAGATTTTCATATCCACGTTGAGAAGAGAAATTGGACTGTAACTTGATGGCAATGTTGGGTCTTTGTTGGGTTTGCAGAGGAGTCTAATTGTGGCCGTGTTCATGTTGGATGGAAATCTTGAAATGCCTGCCATGTGTATGACGTGATAGCTGTGAACGTAGTAGTGTAGTGTGTATACAGTGTATTTGTCTGTGAATAAATGCTACAAGACTCAAGCCAAGATTCTCTCTGTCTCTGCTGATTAAAGTCAAGGGGGTTAGCCCGAGGGATGTCACGATACCAGCAATTTAGTAGTTGATACCAATACCTGTGAAATTCCACGATTCTCGATACTGATTTAATACCACGATAAGAACAAAAACAAAACAATAAATCTGATAAACTCTGTTATTACATTTGAATACTGTTTTTTGTTAGGAAATTTAAAAGGTCATAATTCCCTCTCCAATATCTATTTTATATTGTTTCTTCAAACAACTGTAAACTTGAATAAATCTTTTGCCAAAAAGAAAATGAGTACCTTCACATTTTCATCACTTAAGGCGGGCTGACCTTTAAGATGGACTAGCTATTCTCATTTTAGTTACAAGCTGCTCCTCGGAGTTGCTTATTTTTTTTAACTGTTTAACCGATAGCATTAATTGATCAAAATTCTTATTTTCTTTTAATGTTTAAATGGTCAATTATTAATATTGCTACATATATCTTATTACCACACTATTCTCCTGCTAAACATATAAGCAGCCATGTAAACAATCTGTTAAATATCTGTATGTGAAAACAGAAACAATAATATTTCTGACCTTATTTATTTGAATTAAAACATCAAAGTTCCATCCATCCATCGTCTACCGCTTATCCGGGGTCGGGTCGCGGGGGCAGCAGCGGAAACCCAAACTTCCCTTCTCAGGGCCACATCCTCCAGCGCCGACTGGGGGATCCCGAGGCGTTCCCAGGCCAGTGAGGAGATGTAACCTCTCCACCGAGTCCTGGGTCTCCACCGGGGTCTCCTCCCAGCTGGATGTGCCTGGAACACCTCCCTAGGGAGGCGTCCAGGTGGCATCCTTACTAGATGCCCGAACCACCTCAACTGGCTCCTTTCAACGTAAAGTTGAAATTTTGAGCAGCTGATCCTCATCCCAACCGCGGGAGACTTCAACGCACACGTTGGAAACGATGGAGACACCTGGAGAGGCGTGATTGGGAGGAACGGCCTCCCTGATCTAAACCCGAACGGTCGTTTGTTGTTGGACTTCTGTACAAGTCATGGAATGGCCATAACAAACACCATGTTCGAACATCAAAGTTGCTTTCCTATAATGGTCTCAGATCATGGATGTTATACATGCATATTTGCAGCCTCTGACTTTAGCCTGAGCCCAGTCCAATCTAAAACCACCAAATTTGGATTTTTACTAAATAGGTCCCTTCTGCACAATACTGTAGCAAGATGAGATGCTTATGAGGATCTCTGTTTTCTAAATTACAGACTGCATTCAAAATGAAACTGTTCATGTGGTCTCCACTCATTTCAAACTGGTACACTGTGTCGTCTGCCTTTACAGAAACCACCAAGCCATCAAAGGTTTGATATTACCAACTTGTCATATTGATGATAAATTGATAATGATAACTGTTATTTTATACCACATTATTTAATTGTTAACTACTAAAAATATTTTTCTTCCAGTTTTCAAGAAGCAAGAAGTTGTTTCGAGGGGAAAGGGAATGACCATACCAAATAGCAAAACATAGGTTACCTTTTTAAAAGGACTGCATAAAAGACATGCATGTGCACAGACAGCTGGCACATACTGCTGTAGCATCATTAACATTAAACCACACAGACAAGAATACACAAGCAGCACAAAAACATGACAGACCGGCAACCAAATAATCACACAGGGCCACACAGCCAGTAGTAATATCCTCTCCGGGTCATGAACATTTAGCAGCATCAAATCTGCAGAACTATGCTGAGTAAAGTGGTGGGCGGATCGATCTAAAATATCGATGTATCGATATCAACGTTGGTATCGGTATTTATCAATAGTTGCGTGATGAGATCGATACTTAAGTTTCAGTACACAACTCCTGTTAAATCATCGTGATTGTGCATGTGCAAACACTGCTCCTCTCACTCACTTCGCTCATGCTCACTCTGCCCCCCCCCCCCTTTACTCCGAACTCCGAGCTGCAAAGTAAACGGAGGGAGGAGGGAAATTCCCAAACCACAACCAGACCCCCGGCACCGAGACAGAAGTCACTGGCAGAGACCTTTCAAAAAAATTATCGAAATCGGTATCGGAATCGGCAATACTGGCCCTGTATTTACTTGGTATCGGATCGATACCAAATTTTGCAGTATCGCCCACCCCTAAAACGAATGTGTGGAGAAGGTTCAGTCAAGTAAGTTTTTATCTACCCAGCACATTCTTCTACTTACTGGTTGGCCTGTAAAATAGTTTGGGTCATTGGGTCATGGTGTAGCTATCTTGACTGGTATTAAATAATTGAGCTTTACCCAAGGCTACACATATGCTGAGCAGGACTGAACTATGGATATATTTAGTTATATTTGCGCAGTCATTAGTAGAGATACGTTCAAGGTGAGCGTGTGAGTCAATGTGTTAGAGCAGGGGTCATCAACGTTTTTCAGGCTAAGGACCCCCAAACTGGTGTAGCATGGAGCAGGGACCCCCTATATTTTAAACTGTATTCAAACGAGGGGGGGTTACTGTCGGAGTTCTGTACGAGGGGGGGTGCTGTCATAGTTCTGTGCGACGGGGGGTGCTGTTGGCGTTCTGTGCGTGGGGGGTGCTGTCGTAGTTCTGTGCGACGAAGGGATATGAATGTGCAAATAAAAATATTTATAAGAATTATTGTTTTTTATAAATATCTTTATTTATTAACAATATAAAAAAATATTTGCTTTATCTACAAACCATTAGCGACCCCCCTGCAGTACCTCTGCAACCTCGCGGACACCCTGTTGAAGACCTATGTGTTAGAGCAATGATTCTCAACCTTTTTTAGGCCAGCGCCCCCCTATCCATTATCCAGGTCCCTTACCCCCCCCCCATCAAATAAAATGTAGGCTTCCTGTTTGTCTCCCCTGAATTCTAATGTTGATTATTATTCTGTTTGTATTATTCAAATTCTTCTTCTTAGTATTTATAATTTATATTACATATTGATTATATTAATTTAGTATTTCAATTCTTATATTTTTCTTGTTATTAGGCGAGTATATTATAAAAACTCAAATTCTCTGAGATTGAAATTACATAATAACATTTCAAAATAATAATAAATATATTATTAAACAAATGTTTTGTTTTTACCATCAATTGCCATGATACACCATGTACCCAGGGAGCAAACAAAGACATTTTATTCAGGAGTGTTAAACAAATGCATCGGTAAGAAGTTTGAGATTCAAACACAGCAGCCTCAGAAATGTGAAACAATTTGCACTCTTAAGTGATCCAACGATAAACGAGCACAAAGCAACAAGTCTGAGGCACTGCCCCCCCCCCCAATGGAACCCTGTGTTTTATTTTATATAAATATATAGCGCGAAATGTGCTCTTTTCTTAAATAAACCAAACGCTTATGTTATTTATCTAATTTATGTGCACGTTTCCGTGTTTACTGCGTTGCTTTGCGCATTCACATTCTCTCCGTTTCGCAAACAAACGAGAGTGGAAAGGAGAGAAGAGACTACAAAGTGCAAAAAACGAGCTGCACTCTGTCTGCTCGTAGTAGCAGTTCTAAGTCCCGACCAGAGCAGTTGTGTTTTAACATTAATTCCGGTTAGTTTTATTCATGGTGTATCTTTGGAATAACATTAATGCTTTCGAGCAGTGGTGGCTGAGGGGGACGGCGCTTGTTTTTAATTTTCAAGCAGCACTTTATCGCTCAGCAAAATAAAAATAAAAGTCTAAAAACACACAATGTTAACTTTATTCAAACGCACTCGACTCGTCTTTTCAGCTCGTGCAGTTTGGCATGTTTCGTGCTGTAATACAGCTCGAGAGCCTTTTTCATGACCGCAAGCGCGTCCACACAAACACTGGCCTTTTACTTCCACAAAGAAATAATCGTTCGTCCATTTCTCCTGGAACATTCCGCATTCACCTTTCTCCTTGTTACACTCGCCATGCTGCGTTCACTGATGTCAATGACCGTCTCGTTTAATATTGAAGTTTTTGACATGACGTGACCACGTGATGACACGTTCCGCTCGTGTTGTGTCAGTCGGCAGTTATATTCTATATCTGACTAGATTTTGATACATTTTTTTGGAGTAGATTTTTTGCGTGTGTTTATGAATTACCTCGCGGGCCATACACACAAACGCCCCCCAAAGACACGTGAACGCCCCCCTTTCTAAAATTATTGCTTCCAGCGCCCCCGACGTCCTCTGAATGCCCCCTGGGGGGGGGGGGGGGCGCTGCCGCCCCCGTTGAGAACCCCTGTGTTAGAGGAAAGCAGTGTTCAGTGTTTCCCTTCATAGCTTTTTTAATAATTTTTAAAACAATATTTTGGAGAGTCTTTCTTTAACAACATTTAACAAGATTAATTTACTCCAACGATTCACATGTCTGTGTGTGCATAATGAAAAAAACTGTGTTTTGAGTTATAAAATGTCGTTCCCCCTAATTAAAACATCTTACACTTATTACTCATATACTCATGCATACACTACACACAGTAACATTAGAGCTGTAGAGATGTAGATCTTCCCTCTGGTTACCTCCTCTTCAGTAACTGCATTTCAAAGTGATGTGACACACCATCTGGCAGCCATGTTGGAGGTCTGCAACTCTCAATGGTTGTTTTGATCAAAAACGGTCAAAAAAATCGGTCTCATTAAAATAAATTAAGAACCTGCCTTTTTTCTCATAGTGCTCTGTTGGTGTAAACACAGCCTTTAAAGTGGCCATGGACAACTGAGCTTGGTTATCTTGACTCCGCTTTTTCCATGCATGATTAATTGTTGTTTTTGATTGAGAACTCTTGTATTGTTTGATGATGTCACCTTGGTAGCTAGATAATCATACTGTAGTATCTGTTGATTTGTTGTAAAACTCTTGATTTGTGGACTAGCTCATGTAACAAGACCAGTCCAGTATTTAACAAAACTACACATCTATTAGCTTACTAGCTTAGCTTCTTTAAGCTAGTTTAAAAGTCACAATAAGTTTGTTCAGAGCATGGCTAAAAGTTAGGTAAATAGTACGACTGTAAAGGGTCACTTCTCCATCCATCCATCTGTTTTCTGCTGCAAGAGAAGTAGTACCACTGATGCTGGCTTCAGAAAATCTCCAGCTCTAAATCCAAAAAGTGCCAACTTCTTTCTCAAAATACAATGTTGGTATATTTTTCCAGGGCGGGGTTCTTTCCTTCGTTCCAGTTCAGGCCTTTTCTCTGTGGAGTGTGCATGTTCTCCCTGTGTCTGTGAGGGTTTCCTCCAACCGCCCAAAGACATGCAGGCTAGGTGAATTGGTGACTGTAGATTGCTCCAAACTGAGCTGGGATAGGCCCTCCAGGACCATGCACAGGGTAAGTGTGTACAGATAATGGATGTGTGTTTTTTTCCACAATACTTTTTCTGAACTTTTTGTTTTAGCAAAAACTATGACAAAAATATCTATTAATTAACAATTTTGTCCACGAATAAAAACTAGATGATATGAATGAAAGATGGACAAATGTTTTATTGCAAACTTTTATTCAATGACCCACATGCATAAACAGAATCACACAATAAAGCTTAGCTCCTGATTAGTAAAACAGAAAAATATATTTTTCTGAAATGTATTAAAATGCTTGACCTGTTTGATAAAAAAGTATCTTGCATTAAGCAATGATTTCTGTCTCTCAATGGTATCTGACGTTCTTGGAAGAAACAGAATAAATTGATCTACAATCCACTGAGAATTAGACAAGAAGCAGCAACAAAACAGCTGGAACAAACTACAAAAACATGCTGTCAGCATGCCAGCATTTATGAAAAGTTAAACCATTATCAAGAGCTGTGGATGTAACTTTGATGTACTTTCAGTCGGCTATCTTTCTTGTTGCTTATTGGAGGGAAAGAGCAGTTCCCGGATCAATGTCGGCAGTCTGGGGTTGCTTTCTTAATTTGGGTCATTTGGTCCGGACCAAGGGAAAGAATTATACATTGTTTTTATTTTAGGTTTGGTCTGGGTCCAAGATGATCTCCAAGAGGAGTAAACATGAAGTTAGACTGACAACTATCTTGTTGATTGTCATTCTGCATCATCAGGAGCCACGTGGAGAAAACAAATTCCGGGGACTAACAAAGCACATGTTTAAACATGACTAACAGATAGAGAAAGGACTGTACACAAGCCTCTTTGCATGATCCTAGATGACAGTGTGGACACATAGCAAATGTCGGAGCTCGCACATGAGGCTTCTTGTACTGTAATGATTCTGGGGCTTTTTACTGAGAAATCACAGGGACTTAAGGAACTGACAAAGTAGACAGAGTCAGATACAATCACAGCTGTTTTAACAGCTTTTGACCTTTTAATCAGAGAAAAACTTGCTTGGATGTGCATACGTGAGGAGTTGCATAAATCGGTTATATAAATGACCAGATTAATTATATAATCCCATATCTGCTATCATAAAATCCTGTTGTTGGTCCGTTTTCTTTTACACGACAAACAAACCACACCAGAGTCCAAGTCAGAGACAATCCTTTTCAAGCAGTCTTGGTACAGTTGTTTGGTCCGCACCAGGGTTTGATTGACAGCTTTCACACCAGCCAAAACGACCAGTTCTTAACAGGCAAATGGACCAGAGTGCGTTTTAACCAAACCATACGGGTTAGGTGAGAATGCACCCTAAAACTTCCTTAAACTGTTACTAAAAGAAATATCAGCATGTGGTCCTACGTTTTAACAACTACTCTCAAACTAAACCAAGACAATGTTCAGGTAAGTGATTCCAGCTTCTGAATCTGCAGTACTGCTAGGAAACTGTCCTGTTCACAGTTTAATGACTACTAGATGTACTCAAGAGAGGCAGTGTGCTGTGTTACTGCAGATTGACATGGTCACTGTCTGTGAACAAGTTAACAGGGCCTTTACTTCTGACCTCACAATATACGAGAAGGACACTTGCAACACAGTTGGACACAAACGGACCTTTTAACATTACTGAACTGATATAAAGCCACACGATAACAAACTCTTTCAGCTAACTCTCTCTGCTTGTTGTACGTTCAGACAGTTTGCAGTCACTGGAGCTTTATAATGACCCAACTGTGGCAGAAAAGCTCCTATTAAACCTCAATTTTATATCATCTTAACTTTGTGAATGTATTGCTCCACTTTATTTAATGGTCAAACCTCCCACGCTTGAGCTTCTCCAGCTGTTTCTCTGGGTTTCTTCCGACCAGCTCTGTTTTATCATACAGACCTGAATCCTGAAGCATCATTCACTTCATCCACCAGTGAAGTGTATTTGCTGTGCTGGTGGATTAGGCCAAAACTTGATCTCTCTCTCTCGCTCTCTCTCTCGCTCTCTCTCTCTCTCTCTCTCTCTCTCTCTCTCTCTCCCTCTCTCTCTCTCTGTCATCTGGCTTTGATTGTCTTATCCTCGTCAATTATTATTCATTAATTTATGCCTGTCTGGATTCAAATGGGCCTCTGTGGCCTGGCTCCAGAGACAGACAGACAGCAGGTGTGTGTGTGTGTGTGTGTGTGTGTGTGTGTGTGAGTGTGTGTGTGTGTGTGTGTGTGTGTGTGTGTGTGTGTGTGTGTGTGTGTGTGTGTGTGTGTGTGTGTGTGTGTGTGTGTGTGTGTGAGAGAGAGAGAGAGAATGTGTGTGAGAGAGCGTGTGTGTGTGTGACAGAGAGAGAGAGAGAGAGAGAGAGAAATGTTTCATTGTACAATTACTTTAAAATAAAGTGCTTAAAACAAAGTAAATAAAAAAGTATATAAAAATATTTATAAACACATTTAATCTAAAAACATCCGGATTTTTTTCTTTCTGGCTGTTAGTTAAATTAAAACCAGGGATATCACTGCTGTCCGACACACACTCTTCCTCACTAAGACTCTCGTCCGTCTGTCCCTGACTTCTCACAGTCTGTCCCTCTTCTCCAACTTTACTGTTTTTAGCATCACTGGAGGCCTTCTTTGACCTTTTCTTATGTTTGGCAGCAGGTTTTTGCTGTACTGTCTCCAGTGCTGCTGCTGCCTATTCCTCCTCCATCTCCGCTTCCTCTATCTGCTCACTCCATATAAGCCTTTCTTTTCCTGCCATGTTTTCCTGCAGCTCTCCTGTTCCCTCTGCCTTCTCTCCTCCCAACCCACCTTCCTCCTCTACCTGCTCCTCTTCCTCCTTGTTTTTTTCGATCTCACTTCCTCCTACTTTTCCTAGAATATCTTGGTAATTTATTTCCCCATTATTTTTCCCCACACCACTTAAATTAACACTATACACCTCGTGCGCCAAGTCGGACACAACCGGAGCGGCCCGTGGAGATCCCCCCGCCGGAGCCATGGCTACCCTTGGCGGAGAGCCCTCCGCCGCAGCAGCCGGTGCCCCTCGAGGACTAGACGGAGCTGAGTCAACGCGCCTCGGACAGGCTCTTGCGGTGTGTCCCTCCTCCCCGCAACCAAAACATTACATACCCGATGAGGTGGCAAAAATCACGTAATCATAATCATCTACTCTAACATGGAAGCGGAGGTTGAGTTCCACATCCCGGTTATTAAGAATTATATATAACTGTCTACGATGAGACACTACATGTTTAAGCAACTGAGACTTACATCCAGACAGGATCTTTTTCACCGGGGAAACAACTTTCCCGTGTCTGGATAGCTCTCTGCTGAGAAACTAATCGGTTATGAATTGGGGGACATTTGAAATAACAACTTTGGTTGCCGGTTGAGTGAGTGGCAGTACCTGCATAAACATCTCGTTCACCACGATACCTGTCTCAATGCGGAGCACCTTCTCCAGCTGGTCCAGGAAAATGACAACAGCGCCGTTCATCCGCGCCAGTGACTTAATACTGTTGTGTCCGACCTTTTCCCCCACAGCTAAACCTATTTCTTCTACGCTACACGGGAAGCCGGCAGAAATGTTAATGCCGTGCCGAATTCCCCATTTACCATGGTGTCAGACGCCGACTGGAGAGACACCGGCAAGAGAAAACCCCACACACACCTCAAACACCACACCCAAACGCACTGAAAGTCAACTAAATCAAACTATCACTAGTAAATTAAGTTAAATTAACACCCATTATTATCAAAATAATCAAAAAAAGAAGAAATCGAAAAGCCCACGCTCAGCG